>NC_045442.1:41173573-41217948 GCF_002776525.5 Piliocolobus tephrosceles | reverse complement strand
TTCTACTTCCCTCATTCTTTTTATATATATTGATTTAATCCTTCTGTAAGGAAGAGCTGTCCCTTCTCCATTAGGACACCATAATAATAATTGCTACATGCAAGATCTACCAATGGATGCTAAAATCAGTGACAGACATTTAAGGAGAAACACGGGAATGGAAATAACAAGTGCTTACCACAGATCAGGAATTTTACAGATGTTATCTTTCACACTATAAAGTAGGTACTATTATCCCCACTTTAAAGATAGGAAAATTAAGTTAAGAAAATTTAAGTTTGTTGTTCAAAGTCATTAGGCTAGTAAATTGCAGAGCTGGGATTTGATCCTTGGTCAGTTCCAAAGTGGATGTTCATTCTACTCCACTGTACTGCCTTAGGAGTCCTCTTCACTAGGCTCCCTCAGCACTCTGCAGCTTTCCATCACAATACTTACCCCCTTGTCTCTCTCTATTAAAATGATCTACTCACATTCACGCTTCACCACCAGACTGGAGGTCCTTCATCAAAGAAACCCCATCTAATTGATCATTTTAAATTATTATTTATTTATTTTTGAGACAGAATCTTGCTCTGTCACCCAGGCTGAAGTGCAGTTGTGCAACCTCCGCCTCCTGGGTTCAAGCAATTATCCTGCCTTAGCCTCTTGAGTAGCTGGGACTACAGGCATGCACTACCATGCCTGGCTAATTTTTGTATTTTTTTGTAGAGATGGGGTTTTGCCATGTTTAATTGATTATTTTTTAATCTCAACACCTGGAGTTTTGGGCTGGGTGCATGGTAGTCAGTAACTGCTGCTGGACCACACTGAACCCTGAAGTTCTTGCTACCCTGGCACCTGGATAGCTGAATGATTTAGAGTCACTGAAGAGGCAGCCTCTCACACTGAGTTGTTTCCAAATGAAGCCATTCTGCCATTTTGGATTATTGTAGTATTATATATATCAAAATGGAATAATTATTTACTTGAGCAGAAAAATTTAAACCAAAAAAGTACTGACTTTTCTCTTTATAAAATCCATTTTAGAAAGCCTTCATATCCCTCTGAGATACTATAGAGCTTATTCTGCTTAAAATCAACATGCCATCTGACCCAGATTCTAACGAAGGGTGAAAAAAACCCTCAAACCTTTGCTTTTTGATCATTATAAAAGTAGGCTTCGTTTTGGAAAACATTTAAAATTAATTGTGTGGTATTTTTTTAAAGGTATAATTCTTGCTATTAATTGCATATGACCATAATCATTTTGCAAAGAAAAGCATATTATTTGTCCCGATAAAAAATGCACCTGTTCTAGTTAATGATTTTCATAATCTAGCCTCCCATCCAATGCCTGAGGCAACCAACAAAACAATGTTTTTCTGAACTGAAAAATAAAGACTTTCAGTACTTTGCTCAATTTGTGTCACTGAAGACATCAAAAGCATAGTGTTACATAAGTATAAGAACCTGTCATAAAAGGTTATTAAAACATTCAACAGAATTCTTTTTTTTTTTTTTTTTTTTGAGATGGAGTCTCTCTCTGTTGCCAGGCTAGAGTGCAGTGGATGATCTCAGCTCACTGCAACCTCTGCCTCCCGGGTTCAAGCAATTCTCCCATCTCAGCCTCCCAAGTAGGTGGGACTATAGGCGCGTGACACCATGCCCAGCTAATTTTTGTATTTTTAGTAGAGATGGTTTTCACCATGTTGGTCAGAATGGTCTCGATCTCTTGACCTTGTGATCCACCTGCCTCGGCCTCCCAAAGTTGCTGAGATTACAGGCATAAGCCACCACGCCCAGCCCAGAATTATTTTTATTGTATTTTAATGCTTATGGCTGAGCACATAGGAAGAGAGGTTAATTGGTGAGGTAACGTTGAGAAGTAAAAAATCTAAAACAATAATAAAGGGTGATACCAATCTACATTTTTTCCCAATAAAGAAATCCTGAAGTAATTTCTTTGCATTCAAAAGGCATTCATTAGATGCACACTGAGGGCATAATATTATACTAGATACTAAGTGAAGAGGTATAGAAGGAAGGTATAATCACTGCTCTCAAGAATTTTAGATTTTCAAGCCAAACTCCTGAAAAATAGATTTAAGATTCTAGAAAAAAAACAACAAAAGATGACTCTTTAGGCTTTATACATTTTCCAATTTTTAACTGAACTGATCTAAGGATGCTAAAGCAGGAGAAAAAAAAAAAAAAAAAAAAAAAGCCTGAACATTGTGTGTTAAGACTTTGAAGTTCAGCTAACTTTTTCTTTTCTTAAAACTTCAATATTGGTTGGTTGCAGTGGCTCACACCTGTAATCTCAGCACTTTGGGAGGCCAAGGTGGGTGGATCACCTGAGATCAGGAGTTCAAGACCAGCCTGGCCAACATGGTGAAACCCTGTCCCTACGAAAAATACAAAAAATTTGCTGGGCATGGTGGTGTACGCCTGTAATCCCAGCTACTTGGGAGGCTGAGGCAGGAGAATCGCTTGAACCCAGGAGGTAGAGGTTGCGATGAACTGAAATTGCACCACTGCACTCCAGCCTGGGCAACAGAGCAGACTCTGTCTTCAAAAAAAAAAACAAACAAAAACCTTCACTATTAACAAGGTTAGTATTTGGGTCAGAGCATTTACTCTGCAGAAAAAAATTTTTTTTTTTTTTTGGAGGCACAGACAGAGTCTTGCTTTGTCATCCAAGCTGAAGTGCAGTGGCGTAATCATGGTTCACTGTAGTCTCAACTTCCCAGGCATAAGCAATCCTCTCGCCACAGCCTCTTGAGTAAGTGGGACCATAGGTGTATGCTACCATATCCAGCTAATATTTTTATTATTTTTTGTAGAGACAGAGTCTCACTATATTGCCCAGGCTGGTCTCAAACTCCTGAGATCAAGCGATCCTCTTGTCTCTGCCTTCCAAAAGTACTAGTATTACAGGTACGTGCCACTGCACCCAGCCCGTCTGCAGAAATCTAAAAATAGTAATAATTAACTGGTACAGTTCCAGATTGAAAACAGTATATATGGCTAACCTGCCTGAATGCAAAAACCACTTCAAAGCTACCAGTTTTTTTTTTATTTTATTTTAAATTGAGAAATAATAACTGTAGATATTCAGAGTATATAATGATGTTATTATATATACATATAACGTATAGTGATCACATCAGGGTACTAAGTATATCCATCATCTCAAGTTTATTTATCATTTGTTTGGGTTGGGAATGTTCAATATCTTCCTTTTACCTATTTAAAAGTATATGTTACTGTTAATTATAGCCATCCTGCCCACCACTGTTTTTATAAAACATAGGCACAGCCAGTTTTAATAGAACTACAAGTTATTTAAAAGTATAAACAGTCAATATCAGAATAAACCAAAATGAATTTAGGAAAAAAATGAAGAAAGCATTAAGCTTTAAGTAGAAAGTCTCACCATCTAGAGCTTCTTTTAACTCATCTTTAGTCCAGGCCACTTCAGTCATCAGCAAGCGGAGGTAGTACATGGCATGCTGGTGAGGCTGTTCAGCCCGGAAATTGTTAAGAGATCGCATATACTAGTGAAGGAGACATGCTTTCATTAATTTTATAAATCTTTTAGAAATCATTTCAAAAGTCCAGTTATAATCAAATTTCAATTCTCTATAAACTATGTGTTACTAGGACATTTTCTTCTTTCCCCTTTCTGAAGTTATACAGTTAAGAATGGGGTTTATTCCTCTCCGATCCTTACATAAAAGTGCATGCTTTTTCATTTGTTCAGCATCTGACACGGACTATAAGTGCCTTCACTATGGGATATCTTTCGTCCCTCAGAAAGTTATCCCTAGTTTTCAGGGATGTCTTTTGGAATCTTTAGGTTCTATGCTATAAAGCCATCCCCAAAGTCTCCATAAGCAAGCAACACAAATAGGTAGCCATATAAAATATGGGATCTTTATTTGAAAACTGATGATAGTTTCTTCCGGTATACAAGAAAAGGTCACAGTTTAGCTTCAGAAGAAGTAGCTGTTCATCCCGTACTTCCATTACTGGGCCAAATATGAATTGAATTTAAGTGGAAGATATGTCAAACCCAAATAGTGTGCTCTAATGTGACAAGGTCTTGTAGGAAAGCAGACCTCAGTCTGATGAATTGTGTGTTCTTCTGAACTGGAGGTTGGGATGGAACATTCAAGGAGGCCCTGACAGCCACTAAGTACTTCTCTTTGAAATTTTGAGCTGCAACTCTGAATTGCAGTGAGCTCTTGGCACCCACAGAGAAGAGGCCAGGTGTCCACAAGAGTCAACTAGGCTTTCTTTCTGGCTGGAGTATCAGATTTTGCAAAGACAAGGTGAGATGACTGCAACAGGGTTATGAATGCTTCTTTTCCTCCTTGCTTCTTTTATGAAAACTATTATGAAAACTTTTTATAACATAGCAATATTATCTTATGAATAAAAAAACAGGGTTCAGAAAACTTACTGCTTCTTTGATAATTTCAAATCTTTTTTCATCAATCTCAAAGGTAGCCATTTTCTCAATAATCTTCTTTAGTAAAATTGGCTGCTTGTCATTGTAACCTTTCACGGAAAGCTACAGAAAGAGTTCAGGGTATTAAAAGTCTAAAAATATCACAAAACAACTTCCAAATAAACAACTTGACTTGATTTTTAAACATGTAGAAAATTCCAAAACAGACATATAAAAAATGAAACATTCACTTTAATGTCTCATAAATATACAAATATAGTGTAACAGGAAGATAACATTAACCATCTTTTTTTTTTTGGGGGGGCGGGGACAGAGTCTCACTCTTGTTGCCCAGGCTGGAATGCAACGGCACGATTTCGGTTCACTGCAACCTCAGCCTCCCAGGTTCAAGCAATTCTCCTGTATCAGCCTCCGGAATAGCTGGGATTACAGGTGTGCGCCACTAGGCCTGGCTAGTATTTTGTATTTTTAGTACAGATGGGGTTTCACCATGTTAGTCAGGCTGGTTTTGAACTCCTGACCTCAGGTGATCTACCCGCCTCGGCCTTCCAAAGTGCTGGGATTACAGGTGTGAGCCACCATCCCCAGCCTTAACCATGTTTTTAAAAAAATTTATTTATTTATTTATTCATTCATTCATTCATTCATTCATTCATTCATTCATTCGAGACAGGGTCTTGCTAGGGTACCCAGGCTAGACTCAAATTCCTGGGCTCAAGTGATCCTCCTGCCTCAGTCTCCCAAGTAGCTGGAACTATATGTGTGAGCCAAAGTACCTTGGCCATTAGCAATCTCTATACCCAAAAGCATAATTTTACTTTTCTGAAACAAAACCAACAGTAAGTAAACTCACCTAACATCGAATTATGGTGGCATATACTACATCATCAAAATTCAAGTTCTCATTATAAAATTAATTGTAGAATGTGGCTAAGTTTTTTCTTCAAAAAGAATATCTAATGAATGGCAGGCTTAAGGTTTTTATAGCTGAGGTAAGAAGATAAAAATCACAGGGCATAGTGGCATGTACATGTCGTCCCAGCTACTTGGAAAGCTGAGATGGAAGGATTGCTTGAGCCCAAGAGTTTAAGACCAACCTGGGCAACAGAGTGAGACTCCTGACCTCAGGTGATCCACCTGCCTCAGCCCCCCAAAATGCTGGGACTATAGGCACGAGGCACAGTGCCACGCAGGAGCCACAATTCTAACCACTTGCTTATTTGATAAGTTCTGTTGCTGTTCCAAAAGCTAATGGCAAAACAAACGTGTAAGAAGGATACAGTGTATGTATCATCAGGATCTTGGCTTAGCACATTTTTTTTTTTTTTTTTTGAGACAGGGTCTGACTGTGCCACCCAGGCTGGAGTGCAGTGGTACAATCTCGGCTGACTGCAACTTCTGCTCCGCGGACTCAAGCGATCCTCCCACCTCAGCCTCCAGAGTAGCTGGACTACAGCCATGTACCACCACGTCTGGTTAATTTTTTTGTATTTTTTGTAGAGACAGGGTCTTACCATGTTGCCTAGGAGGTTGCTCTTGAACTCCTAGCTCAAAGCAATCTGCCTGCCTTGGCCTCCCAAAGTGCTGGGATTATAGGTGTGAGCCACCGTGCCCAGCCAACTTAGCACAATTTACTTTGTCTCTAAATGCCTAACATTTTGAAAAGTGGGGAATGGAGAATTTCTATCATGATATTTCCACATGGTGGCACCCAAAGCAGTAGAGGATACACTGCAGCTAGAATATCATGAAAGTCTCCATGCTGCGCAGGATGATAGGCAAGAACCTCAGCAGGAGGGAAGGCCACTGGCCATGGCAAGCACATCATGTTTCCTACTGGAGGAGCTAGACTGACAATTAGCAGAAAACCCATTTTGTCATAAATAAATATTATGTGTTTTGATGGTAATATGCTACTAAAAATCAACAGAAAAAAGAGAAAACAGATGATTACTTTTCTATTTGGAGCTAATTTTGATCTCTGAGCTTCAAACTTCTGTGGACTCTGAGAATGGTTAGATTAATATACATTCTTATACATTAAACAAAAGTTACCAGAGAATTTATTTATGTGAAGAAAAAAAAGTCACTGGAAAATAAATAAAATTTAAAACTCCTAAAATCTTTTGTGTAAGAATTTAAATAAGGAGTACCCCAAAATGCTCGTTTTCATTTTTACTAAAATATGCGATACATTTTCAAGAAAAGTGAAGATGAATGTGTGCTATGAAAGGGATGTTAACTTGGAATTGAGATATAAGCAAGCTTGAAAACACATTCCAAAGAAAGGATCTAGTTATTTCTTAGATGGATTTAATAATGCTTATTTTAAAACACACATAAAGTAGGTAATGGTGCATGCTACAAAATAAATTAAAATGTCAGGTTTATCTGAACATAGAAACTTTATACTACTATCTGCAGAAATAAAGGGAGCCTAGTTATAAGTAAAATTCAATCACCACAACAACTATTGATATCTTCTACTTACAGATGTTAATATACTCAATTATATGGAAAGAACAACACGCTTTCAGGATTAATACGTTAAACATCTCAGGCAGAAGAACATGCAAATAAATGTAGCACACATACATGTTCACAAGATGCACTAAACTTTATTAAATCATTCATTAGTGGAACTAACACTAATTTGAGTTCTTCGATCATCAAAAAGGTGCAAGGAAGAAAACCATCAACTTTCTTGTTTAAAAATGCAGAAGTTAATAGTTTTCCCAAGCTCAACATAATGCTTAAATGGGGTGGTGCCTTTTCTTTGGTTTTCATTTTACTTACAAGTATTGCATTCATTCCTGATGCAATGCCATAGCTCAAACCTGAGAGGCGTGCTGCATATGTATACTCTTTTAAATCATCCTTCAATAACCTGATAAACAGGTATGTCATGTTGCAATGAAGAGGATCAGCATAAATGTAGCGACTAACAAAAAGAAAAACAAAAGAAATGCTTTGATACCTCAAGCAGTGGCATGGTAATGAAGAAACATGACCGAAGAGTATGGATATGCAGCCTCATGATCTGGATTTCTAGGGAAATAGTATATGACAACCTTAGGTTTTACAAAAGAAGGAAGACTTCATTTTCCTTTGCCAAAGACCAAGATTTCAAATACAGAATGGGTAAGATCTAAACCTAAATCAGGGTCCAATTTTGTTTGAGTAGAAAAATATGACATTCTGATGAAAGACGTTTAAAAAAAAAAAAGAAATCAAGGAAAATTTGCATAATATGAATGGTATGTAGTTGAACACTTAGAATAAGAGCTAACTTAAAAATTAAATGAGAAAATATGATTAGCCATAAAGATTAAAAAAAAAGAAATTAAACTCATACCCTCAATCAAAAAATGCTTCCATCAAATCAATATAAAAAATGTTGATGAGTGGAAGGCTCTAAGGCGTGGGTACTTACATACATCCCATAGATGGTATTTTGGAGATCATAGCTCAAGCCTGCTAGCTCTGCTGCATATGCATACTCGTTGAGTGAATCTTTGAGGAGCTCAAGGTACAAATAGGCCATGTTACAGTGCAAGGGGTCCACATAAGCAAATGGGCTGGAAGAAAATGTTGACAGTAAAATAGCTGATTTTATTACTTCTCAATGTGATATGGCCTTTTGAGAAGGATCAAGATATTGAACACCGGTTAATATGATTTCCTGAGGATATGGTTGAATTCTTGAGGTTATTTTTTCTTATGAGGAAAAAAACAAGATGTCTGAAAAAGAAGCCTGAAACGTATGTGTATGTGAGTGTGTGCGCGCGCATGCGCACGCACTGCTGGTAGCGAAGGAGAAGGAACTGCCTACCCCAGATGGTGTGGCAGAACTGACAAGTTAGAAATGCAGGGTATGTGAGGAGTGGGAACGGGCCAAAATGCATGGCTATGCTTAGGCTAACGGGAGGAGCACAGCCGACAGAACAGATACCGCATTTGCATGTCTTCCTTCTCTCTCCAATCAAGTCACACCCTTGGTGGACAGGAGTAAAAGACTGGGAAATGTGTCTGTGGTAATTACATGAACTTAGAAAAATTGAGACCTGTGAAAATGTTAGCTTATCCCTGAGTTTTCCCCAAAACAGTAAAGCTAGAGAACTGTCAGTAAAATAATTGATAATTTCTATCATACAACAGCAGCCAAAACTAGGGAGAAAAACTAAAGTAGAAAAATAGTTAAATGAGAAAGAACAAAGAAGAAAGAATTATAGAGTACAAGAACTAAACAACCACAGTGATCAACTAAACTTCATTTCCCAGATAAGAAACATAATTTTCTTCAGGTCCCCTGAGTTCGTGGCAGCAGAGCTGGGATTCAAATGCAAGTTAAACGACCTGCTCCTCTGACTATACAACCTTGCTTACCTTTTATCAGAAGAAAGTAAGTTTCACTCATTCAACAAATATGTATTATATGCTTACTACAGTGCCAGGCTCTTTTCTAGGCACTGAAGATAAAGAGTGAACAAATCAGGCAAAGTCCCTGACCTCAGAGTTGATAATCTAGCTAGAGGGGACAAATAATAATAAATTCAAATTTGACATTTTAGTTGGTGACAGTGTTATGCGGTAAAGTTAAGCAGGGTAAGGGGAATAACGAATGATGGGGTAATGGCAGCAGGGAAGAAAGACTACTGCTTTACATACGAATGGCCAGTCAAGGCCACTCTTATCACGTGACATCTGGACCCAGACTTGAAGGAGGCGAGTGAGTGAGCCCTGGGGATATCTAATGGGTGGAGTGGAGAACTTCCCAGGCTGAAGAAATAGCTAGTGCTAAAGGCCTGAGGCAGGTGCCTGCTTGGCTTGTTTGGCAGCAAATTAAAAGTTTCACTCTATTTGTATCACGGTAAATATAACTAATGTACTGAAAACAAAACCAATATTTTGTTTTTTAATGTTGAGTCAAGGTCTTGCTGTGTTGTCCAGGCTGGTCTTGAACTTCTAGGTTCAAGTGATCTTCCTGCCTTGGCTTCCCAAAATGTTAGCATTACAGGTGTGAGCTATTGCACCCAGCCAAAACCCAACAATTTTATCAAAGCTGATAAAAAAGCAAAAATAGGGATAAAATGTGTAGTCACTTAGAGAATTAAAATCAAAGACAAAGTTCTACAGCTGTCCAAATATTCTCCAACTGGAAAATTTGAATAAATGCTCTGTCATAAAATTTTTTAAAGTATGATACATGATGACAGATTGCCTTCTTTGGGCAAATAGCAGCTCAAAAACTTAAGGCACAATTCACAAAAACAAAATCATCAAAACAAAAGAGAGGCTACGACAGAGGTCGGCCCCACAGGCAACTACGCACCTTTCTCAGATAGAAGTGAAAAGCCAGAAAGTTTGGGATTTCAAAGCACTACGGCTCAGGCTCAGAAAATAATTCCAAGGAGTGTCCTAAAATGCTGTATCCAGCCTGGCAAGGTGGCATGCGCCTGTAGTCCCAGCTACTCAGGAGGCTGAGATGGGAGGATCACTTGAGCCCAAGAGTTTGAGGCTGCAGTAACTGCACTCCAGCCCTGGGTGACAGAGTAAGACTCTGTCTCCTAAAAAAAAAAAAAGAACAAAAACAGCTGTATCCACAGCAGCTGTGCTGGTGAAGTGGAGAAGATACGAAACTTTTAAAAGATAATAGGATTCAACAGGGATACCTAAATTCTGGTTCATGTGTTAATTTAAAAAATATATTATTTTGTAACCAGATACTATATGCTTAAATATGGATCACAGGGTTTTAAAAACCATAGCTAACTACACATAATATAATCTTATTTCTGAAAAGACGAAAAGGATATAGACACTCACATGAAAATTTCAATTAAAATGTACACGAAACAGAACAGTGGTTACCTCTAGGAAGACAGACCAGAGGATGGGATTTGTGTGGGAGGCAGACATTTTCAATTCTAAGAAATGTGCTAGGCAGTTTAGAGAACACAAAAATGTAAAACGGTCTCTCAAAGGGTATTCTAAAGAAATTCATCATCACAGAGGCCAAATGGGAAAATGGTGACAAGCTGCTTACAGTGTTAAAAATCTCACTCTCAAATATCAAAAAATAAAAAGCAGCTTTGTAATGCCCTTTACCAATAATAAGCCACAACCTGACAGCCCATGTTTGGTGTAAACAATAAAAAAATCTCTGCACAGTTCTAGATAATCTGTAACTCTCATGCTATAAAACTACAATATTTATAATCACTATAATCTCAACGTATTTGTTGATGGAAAATCAGATTATTTTCCCTTTTTCCAAAGCATTTAAACCATATCTACCTTTAATTTCATGTCAAGCCAACTGAATAAAAATTAATGAAAAAGATGATTATCATATTGAACATTACTGAACAAATAAACCATGATAGGCTTATCTTACAAACCACTGAATTTTAGAAATATAAAATTATAAAAAGTGTAAACTCACAAAGTAAAATCTGAATCGGGTGATTAACACACAAATAAGTAAAGGAAGACAGAGATGAATTGAAAATGCACTGAGAAATTACTGCAATAGCATTACTCATAAATTTTACTAAACATCTCCCTTTTTATTAGTAATTTTTAAGTAATCAAGCCAGAAATAGAGGAAGCTCCAGACAAAAGACGAAACAAGACTCAGGATAATTTAGTAACTAGTACCTCTTCTTCTAGACAAGTTCCAGGAATACAAAACCAAAGCAATAAAAACACCCAATTTATTTATTCTTTCTTCAGTGAGTCTTCTGGGTAAATCTACGGCCTCCTCAGAATCCAAAACCCTGAAGGCTAAGAAGGTCGTTCTAACAATAGCTAACATAAATCATTTCAGCTAAAGGGTATACTCTGACTCGGTATATGGAAGAGTCAGTCCATTTTTAATGGAAAAAAAAAAGAGAGTTAACAACATTGGTTTTTAAAATACCCCTTAACAGCAACAGCTTCTCCTTTTTTTTTTTTTTTCTGAGACAGAGTCTCACTCTGTCGCTCAGGCTGGAGTGCAGAGGTGTGATCTCGGCTGACTGCAACCTCCACCTCCTGGGTTCACACCATTCTCCTGCCTCAGCCTCCCGAGTAGCTGGGACTACAGGCGCCTGCCACCATGCCTGGCTAATTTTTTGTATTTTTAGTAGAGACGGGGTTTCACCGTGTTAGTCAGGATGGTCTTGATCTCCTGACCTCGTGATCCGCCCGCCTTGGCCTCCCAAAGTGCTGGGATTACAGGCGTGAGCCACTGTGCCTGGCCAGCCTCTCCTTTTATTTTTATTTATTTATTTATTTCAGCCTCTTCTTTTCTAGGTGAAATAACTCTAATTCCTTTTATTTCTAGACATGGATGTTTAAGAAGAACACACAACTTTTGGAAATGTAATTTTTGATTTTTATAAGAAGCTTTATAAGCTAGACTCATCTTACATACCTGAAAAATTCAAAGTTGAGACAAGCCTTCGGCAAGAAAAACTTATCATCTTGTTTGAACCAGAGTTTGCTCATAGCTGTATCCTGTGGTGGAGAAACAGTTTGGTTAGGGAAATGGAGGTGCATTCAGCAAAAATGTTCAATCAAATCACTCTTCAAGACGAGGAGGACAGAGGCAATAGTTAGTTTTGTTCTGGAGCTGCTGTCCCATGGCCCTGAAACATACTCAGAGTCAGTAGGTAGAAAGCTGGAGACAAAGACTGCAGACTCCTGTAGCAGAGTGAAATCTGCCTTCTATTTCCCCTGTATTAGGGAGATGAGGGTACTGAGAAGGAAAAGACAGATCAGAGAAGCCAATACCAACTGTCCTGTCTTCATCTTTCCGGACACTGGGAGGCAGGCAGAGGCAGAAGTCCCTTGCAAGCGAATGGCAGCCAGCTTCCAGGGTGGCCCACAACAATCCTTGCCTGCTGACATTCACAGTCTTGGGTGGTCCCCTCCCACACTAGACCAGGGTTGGTCTGCCTTACTAACAAAATATGACAGAATTAATGGTATACCTCTGAGACTGCATTTATAAAAGACACCGCGGCTTGCCTCCTGATCACTCACTTTCCCTCTTGGATCATTCACTTTGGGGGAACCCTGCTGCAATGTCAAGCAACTCTACAGAGAGGTCCATGCGGTGAAAAATTAAGGCTGGCCAACAACCACATAACTGAACTTGGAAGAGAATCCTCCAGCCCTAGTTGAACCTTCAGATGACTGAAGCCTTGGCCAACAGCTTGACTATAACCTCACAACGGGCCCTGAGCCAGAACTACCCAACTAAGTCACTGCTGGATTCCTGGCCCTCCTCAGAAACTGTATATGAGGACTGGGCGTGGTGGCTTCACTCCTGTAATCCCAACACTTTGGGATGCTGAGGTGGGCAGATCATGAGGTCAGGAGTTCAAGACCATCCCGGCCAACATGGTGAAACCCCGCCTCTACTAATAATATAAAAATGAGCAGGGTGTGGTGGCTCGTGCCTATAGTCCCAGCTATTTGGGAGGCTGAGGTAGGAGAATTGCTTGAACCGGGACTCGGGAGGCAGAGGCTGCAGTGAACCGAGATGGTGCCACTGCACTCCAGCCTGGGTGACAGAGCGAGACACCGTCTCAAAAAAAAAACAAAACAAAACAAAAAAAAAGAAACTGTGTGTGAGATAGGGTACAGTGGCTCACACCTGTAATCCCAGCACTTTGGGAGGCCAAGGCAGGCAGATCACTTGAGGCCAGGAGTTTGAGACCAGCCTGGCCAACTAGCAAAACCCTGTCTCTACTAAAAATACAAAAATTAGTTGGGCACGGTGGCACATGCCTATAATCCCAGTTACTTCGGAGGTTAAGGCACGAGAATTGCTTGAACCTGGGAAGCGGAGGTTGCAGTGAGCTGAGACTGTACTACTGCACTGCAGCCTGGGCAACGGAGAGAGACTCTGTCTCAAAACAAAAACAAAAACAAAAACAAAAATTGTGTGAGAGACCAGGAATGATGGTTCATGCCTGTGATCCCAGAAATTTGGAAGGCTGAGGCAGGAGGATCGCTTGAGCCTAGGAGTTTGAGATCAGCCTGGGCAACATAGTGAGATCTCACCTCTACAGATATTTTGAACAATTAATTAGCTGGGCATGGTGGTGTGTGCCTGTAGTCCTAGGTACACAAGAGGCTGACGTTGGTGGATCACTTTAGCCCAGGAGGCCGAGGTTACAGTGAGCCATGACTGCACCACTTCACCACAGCCTGGGCAATGGAATGCGAGTCTTAAAATAAAAGAAAAAAACTGTGTGAGATAATAAATGGTGTGCGGTTTTTTTTGTTGTTTTTTTTTTTGAGACGGAGTTTTGCTCTTACCTAGGTTGGAGTGCAATGGCGCAATCTCGGCTCACCACAATCTCCGCCTCCTGAGTTCAAGCGATTCTTCTGCCTCAGCCTCCTGAGTACCTGGGATAACAGGCGTGCACCACCACAACTGGCTAATTTTTTTTTAGTAGAGACGGGGTTTCACCATTTTGGTCAGGCTGGTCTTGAACTTCTGACCTCGTGATCCACCCACCTCGGCCTCCCAAAGTGCTGGGATTACAGGCACAAGCCACCACACGTGGCCTAACTTAAATGTTGTGGTTTTAAGCTGCTAAGTTTTGGAATAATTTAATACACAACCATGGATAACCAACACGGCCAAGGATGAACAAATAAGCTACTTATCTTGCCTCTCCACTTCACTCATGCTATACTAAGAATGGCTTTAGTCACTTGAAAGTACCTTGAGGCTGGGCGCGGTGGCTCAAGCCTGTAATCCCAGCACTTTGGGAGGCCGAGACGGGTGGATCACGAGGTCAGGAGATCGAGACCATCCTGGCTAACACAGTGAAACCCCGTCTCTACTAAAAAAATACAAAAAACTAGCCGGGCAAGGTGGCGAGGCTGAGGCAGGAGAATGGCGTAAACCCGGGAGGCGGAGCTTGCAGTGAGCTGAGATCCAGCCACTGCACTCCAGCCCGGGCGACAGAGCGAGACTCCGCCTCAAAAAAAAAAACAAAAAACAAAACAAAACAAAAAAAGAAAGTACCTTGAAACTCTGGGAAGAGATATAAATGGTTTAATGTTCTTGTTAGTTTGCTCTGGGAAGGCCTATTTAAAACAAAGAGCAAAAGTCAGATATGGTAGCTAACACCTACAATTCCAGCTACTTGAGAGGCTGAAGGAGGAGGATCACTTGAGGCCAGGAGTTCCAGACCAGTCCAGGCAACATAGCAAGATCCCATCTCTACAAAAAATTAAAAACAAACTGGCTGGGTGTGGTGTGCGCCTGTAGTCCAGCTACTTAGGAGGCTGAGGCCAGAAGATGGTTTGAACCCAGGAGTTTGAGGCTGTAGTGAGCTATGATCCCACCACTGTACTCCAGCCTGGGCAACAGAGAGATCCTGTCTCCAAAAATACATACATACATACATACATACATACATACATACATACATAGATAGATAAAAACAATACATAAAAAACAGGAGGGGTAAATGAACTTTCTCTTTGCATAAGCTAATATAAAACTCTTTAAAATGTCATTTTTAAAGAAAAATGGGCTAGGCGCGGTGGCTCATGCCTATAATCCCAGTACTTTGGGAGGCCGAGGCAGGTGGATCACCTGAGGTCAGGAGTTCGAGGCCAGCCTGGCTAACATGGTGAAACCCCATCTCTACTAAAAATACAAAAGATTAGCTGGACGTGGTGGTGGGTGCCTGTAATCCCAGCTACTCGGGAGGCTGAGGCAGGAGAATCACTTGAACTTGGGAGGCGGAAGTTACAGTGAGCCAAGATTATGCCATTACACTCCAGCCTGGGCAACAAGAACAAGACTCTGTCTCAAAAAAAAAAAAGAAAAAACAAGAAAAGAAAAGAAAAAGAAAGAAAAATGGTTGCCTCATTAATAATCTAGTTGCTTAAGACAAATTTTCATGTTCCTAAACACTGATTGTTATCTCACTGAACTCATCTAAATTCTTTCAAATATCAGGTCATTTGAAGAAGATAAAAAGAAAGATGTGTGTGTGTGCCTGTAGTCATCAGTTTACAAACAGTTTAGAAGGGAGAAGAAATACGTTTAGAAGGGAGAATGTGCTGTAATAATTTGATACAATTTTTTTTACATACTTTACTCAAGTTCTGAAACAATGGCATGAAAAGGACAGTCTGACGGGCGGATCACGGGGTCAGGAGATCGAGACCATCCTGGCTAACACGGTGAAACCCCGTCTCTACTAAAAAAATACAAAAAACTAGCCGGGCGAGGTGGCGGGCGCCTGTAGTCCCAGCTACTCCGGAGGCTGAGGCAGGAGAATGGCGTAAACCCAGGAGGCGGAGCTTGCAGTGAGCTGAGGAGCTGAGATCCGGCCACTGCACTCCAGCCCGGGCGACAGAGCGAGACTCCGTCTCAAAAAAAAAAAAAAAAAAAAAAAAGAAAAGGACAGTCTGAAAAAGGGGGAAGGAACCCTACTTCTCAATAGCACTTCGCACTAGTTTATTATTCCATTAATTTAATATAGTCACTATGTCATAATGAATGTTTTTAAGGGCAGGAAATCCAACAGCTCCCCCTGGACTTGCTCTCTTTCCGGTTTTAGAGATCCTTTCTTATCTTTAATGTCCACGACGCAGCACAAACTTACTTCCTTATTGGGTCTTCAGCAGACATGGAAAAGAGGCACAGACCTTTCCACAGACTTGTGGTTACAGCTCAGACTTACTTTTTTCTCCTATTAAGAAAGCGATTCCCTAGATTCTGCATTGTTTAGTTTTGTTTGCTTGCTTTAATATTTTCAACCTTCTAATATTTCTTGTAGTTATTCTTTCTGCAGCTTTTTTGTCATCTATCAGTATGTGAGCCCCCCCAAATCAACATAGTACCAAACGTAAGAAATCATTTCTCTAGTCCCCCATGTATTAGGTCTGTCCCCCAATTTAAAATCACTGATTCAAATACATTACCTTAATAAGAGCAGGGTATGGTGTCGCCTCTTTTTCTAATGGTAAAATCTCAAAATTCGTAGGAATAAATTCATTCTTTGTAGGAAGTTTAAATTTCCCATTCAGGTCAGCATTTTGCCATTTCTGGATGAGTAATGAAACACACAAATGCAGTAAGAGCCTGATTTAAGAGTTTAAAATAGTATCTCTGCTCAATATATGGGCAAGTATTAAGTGCACAAATGTCACACAGCATTGTTTTCCATCATATATAAAGGAGGTACTACCAAATCTACTGATGGGTTTTCATGAAACTTGAGTCGGTCTTTCTAGTACTAGCAAAGATTTTGTGCTCATATATCTATCCTTCCTCTCCACATCTCCAAAATGACCAGCTGAGGAACAATCTGAGACTATGGAACACAGAAAAGCTGACTGGTCCATATGCAGATCATGTTTATTCTAGCTCTTTAAATAATGGAGAATAATCTGCCCAGGAATATATTCCCACAACTGCTAGACAATAGGTCATTTATATAAGAGCCATAGTTTCAGCTATACTAAGTTATATCCATGTATGGCCTGAAAGCCAGGCTAAAGGGGGTGTCTTTCACTTCAGTACTTCTCTTTTTTTTCTTCCGGAGACAGGTCTTGTTCTGTTGCCCAGGCTGGAGTGCAGTGGCATGATCTCAACTCACTGCAACCTCCGCCTTGTGTGTTCAAGCGATTCTCATGCCTCAGCCTCCCAAGTAGCTGGGACTACAGGTGTGTGCCACCACACCCAACTAATTTTTGTATTTTTAGTAGAGATGAGGTTTTACATGTTGGCCAGGCTGGTCTTGAACTCCTGGCCTCAACTGATCCACCCACTTCAGCCTCCCAAAGTGTTGGGATTACAGGTGTAAGCCACCATGTCCGGCCTCACTTCAGTACTTCTTTTTTACTTTTACAGACAGAAGTTCACTCTGTTGCCCAGGCTAGAATGCAGTGGTGTGATCTTCACTCACTGCATCCTCCAACTCCCTGGGATTACAGGTGTGCACCACCACACCCAGCTAATTTCTGTATTTTATTAGAGACGGGGTTTCACTGTATTGCCCAGGCTGGTCTCAAACTCCTGATCTCAATCTGCCCACCTCAGCCTCCTAAAGTGCTAGGATTACAGACATGACCCACTGTGCTCGGCCTTCAGTACTTCTTAAGAACTGGCCCACACCTCTCCCAGATGATCATGTGAACTTTTAAGTGAACCAGTAGTTCAAGCACAAGGTTAAGAACAAAGTTGAGGCCAGGCGCAGTGGTTCACGCCTGTAATCCCAGCACTTTGGGAAGCCAAGATGTGTGGATCATGAGGTCAGGAGTTTGAGACCAGTCTGGCCAACACAGTAAAACCTCATCTCTATTAAAAATACAAAAAATCAGCCGGGTGTGGTGGTATGCACCTGTAATCCCAGCTACTCGGGAGGTTGAGACAGGAGAATCACATGAACCTGGGAGGCAGAGGTTGCAGTGAGCCAAGATCGCGCCATTGCACTCCAGCCCGGGCAACAGTGCGAGACTCCGACTAAAACAAAAAAACACACAAAGTTGAGATTTAGGTTGGGATTCATACAACCTGTAGGCTAGATCTGTTCCCTGTCCTAGTTCTAAAACCTAAGTGGGAGAGATCACAGGCCACTGATTGTTGAACCTAATTTATAAGGCTTTTCAACATTTAAGAAAAAAAAAAAAAGCAACTGGCCAGGAGAAAAAAGCAACCAGCCTGGACAACAGAGCAATGTCCTGTCTATTAAAAAAACAACCACCACCACCAATTGTCAATAATTCTGATTTCTGGATTCAGTAATTTGATCTCTAGCTGGTGTGGCACAGCCTTGCAGATTTTACGGTTCTATCTTAGCTCCTGTGTTTCTGTCTTTCCGCACTGGGCAAGTTGGCCATATTTCCTAAGTGGTATCTTAGGTTTCCAGAACAGCTGAATAGTAGGGACTAGGAAACACTTAATAAGTAATTTCACTATTGAGTTCCCAGAGAGATGTGTTCTTAAAAAATTCCCAGCCAGGCATGGTGGCTCACGCCTGTAATCCCAGCATTTTGGGAGGCTGAGGTGGGAGGATCACAAGGTCAAGAGATTGAGACCATCCTAGCCAACATGGTAAAACCCTGTCTCTACTAAAAATACAAAAATTAGCTGGGCGAGGTGGCATGCGCCTATAGTCCCAGCTACTTGGGAGGCTGAGGTAGGAGAATCGCTTGAACCCGGGAGGTGGAGGTTACAATGAGCCGAGATTGTGCCTCTATACTTCAGCCTGGTGACGGAGCAAGACTCCATCTTAAAAAAAAAAAAAAAAAAAAAAGCCCATTCAGGGCAGGTTTATTCTGGTCGGAGTCTGGTGAACACGGGGATTCTTTCTTGTTTTAGGACTATTTCAGACCCAGTACTAATTCATGGAAGATCAGTTTTCCTCATAGTTTAGAGAGATGGACATTTTCACACACTGGGGGGCTTCAACGATCTCCTTCTGTATCATGAATATGTCAGAGAGCTGTGAAGCATCAGTGATGATTTTCTTTCTTAAACTAATTACTTTTTTGTATGTCATTACACAGGTATATTTTTTAAATGTCCATTACTCGAGTTTAGCTAGAATCTAGTCAGTAAAGTTTTCTGGTCTTTTCCCAGGAATAATGGAGCCAATCTCAAAGGCACATAGCCAATGAGAATCAAAAGAGAAAGAAAGAAAAAGTACTAGATAAGTAGGTAACATTCACAAGCAAAATCCTGACTACTGATGAATGGGACAAAATATTGTCTTAACATACCTGTTCTGAAAATCATAATTCCCCTATGTTGACAAAAAGAACGGTGCTATAACATGAGGCATAAAACATAGCACCTCCTGAAGTGAACATGGTATGAATCCTAGAGCCTCCTCTCAGCCTGTGTTCACAGCAAGACTGTGAGCTCTTTGGTCTCTCATGCTTCCTACTTCCATCTCTTCTTGCCTTTCTGCTACCTGTGCCCGTGTACCCTGCACTTCAGTTACCTTTTATGGCATGAGGCACAACCCTGGTGGTTTGATAGACACATGAGAAAGTGGCTAGAGTATCCTGTCTTCATGAAAAGGCTAAACTCCAGCTCCTTATCTACTTGTTGATTTCTCTTAGGATGGTACAGACAACACTAGGTCATCAGTCTTCCACTCTCTGGGGTCTTAGTTGGTGGATCTAGGGAGCAATGTCCTTCTCATTCCTCACAGGCTTATTCATAGATGAGCTAACCCTACCTTGATGACTTCATCTGGTATAGCTTCTTGTTTGTACTGGGTTCCATACCACTCTTCTGTGCGATCAGTTTTTCCTTCAAAAGATTTAGAAACTATTGCAACCCTAGGGATAGAAAAAACAAACAAAAAAACCCTGTAAACTCATACTGTATATATAAATTTAAAGAACCTGATTCAGGACAATATAAATAATATCCAAGAACGTGCTGGGCCTCTTAAGACCCAGCAAATCCTGTAAGGCTTAGTCCAAACAAGCAATATAAGAATAGAGGTTTCTGATCATAGTCCCTATTATCCTTTAGTTATAGTCCATTATTTTCAGTGTGAAAAAGTGCTCATAGGAGAGATTCCTCTAGGTTGCTACTGACTAAAATTTAAAAGAAGAGTAGCTAGGGGAAAAAAATATAACAAGGTCAGTTAAAAAACAGTCCTTAAAAAAAGCAAAGAAGTTGCGGATGTGGTGGCTCATGCCTGAAATCCCAGCACTTTATGAGGCTGAGGCAGGAAGATCGCTTGAGCCCAGCAGTTCAAGAGCAACCTGGGCAAAATAGTGGGACCCGTCTCTACAAAAAAATTTTAGTAATTAACCAGGTGGGGGGTGGCACGCACCTGTAGTCCCAACTACTTGGGAATCTGAGGTGGGAGGATTGCTTGAGCCCAGGAGTTTGAGGCTACAGTAGGCTAGAATCACACCACTGCACCCTTGCCTGGGTGACAAATCAAAACCTTTTCTCTTAAAAAAAAAAAAGGCAAAAAAGTACTCCTTCCTAGGAATATCTCAGCCGCAGAATTAACAGGAATGATAACAGGAATGACTAACGAAACCTGTTGGCTCATCCAGATATTTTAAAAACGTGACACACATACCCAAGAAACTTTTATTATTGCTTGCTACATTTGTGCTCTATGTTTTTTCCTGCCAGAGACTAGCATCAAATATATCTACTACAAATACACAGGCCTTCCTGCTACTAGGAGAGAAAGGGACAAGACCAAAAAATGTCTACCACTGTAACCTCTGCCTCCCGGGTTCAAGAATTCTCCTGTCTCAGCTTCCCAAGTAGCTGGGATTACAGGCACCTGCCACCATGCCTGGTTAAATTTTTTTTTTTTTTTTTTGAGTCGGAGTTTTGCTCTTGCCACTCAGGCTGGAGTGCAATGGTGTGATCTTGGCTCACTGCAACCTCCGCCTCCCGGGTTCAAGCAATTTTCCGGCCTCAGCCTCCCAAGTAGCTGGGATTACAGGCACCTGCCACCAAGCCCAGCTAATTTTTGTATTGTTAGTAGAGATGGGGTTTCACCATGTTGGCCAGGCTGGTCTTGAACTCCTGACCTCAGGTGATCTGCCTGCCTCGGCCTCCCAAAGTGCTGGGATTACAGGTGTGAGCCACCACGCCCAGCCTAAAAGCTTTTTTTGATAGTAGAAACAGCCCAGAAGAGAAGTCAGATGGAAAAAAGTGTTCAAGGACGGGCACGGTGGCTCACGCCTGTAATCCCAGCATTTTCAGAGGCCGAGGCAGGCGGATCATGAGGTCAGGAGATCAAGACCATCCTGGCTAACATGGTGAAACCCCGTCTCTACTAAAAATACAAAAAATTAGCCAGGCGTGGTGGTGGGCGCCTGTATCCCCAGCTACTTGGGAGGCTGAGGCAGGAGAATGGTGTGAACCCGGGAGGCGGAGCTTGCAGGGAGCCAAGACTGCCCACTACACACCAGCCTGGGCGACAGAGCGAGACTGTCTCAAACAAAAAAAGAAAAGAAAAAAAAAGTGTTCAAGGAGGGAAGGCAGAGGTAAAATGATGTCAAAAGATAAGTGAACAAAAAATGACAAGACTAGAGGAGCAAAAGAAGTTCACAACCAGTGGAACTCTAAGCCATCCCTGTGAAGCACTATCAGGGACACTCTGCCTCTACTGCCTTTTAATCATCAAAGTTGGAATCATTACACCCCCACCAGTGGACTCAACCACAGGCTGGGACCAATCCTATTTTGAATCTTATGGGTCAAGGAATTCTAGCCAATTAGCTTGGGCAACTTGGCATAAAGTCAGTCCTGCTATTGGTTCCACTTCTCCCTTAAGTCCCAATTCCCAATTCCAATAACTAGGTCCATATCTGTTCCTGCTTGTTCTCACCTATCCCCCTAGAGGTTTGATTCTAGCCTCTGAATGTTGGCCTCACAGCTGAAAGCCTAGTACTTGCAATCAAAACTCCCCTCTGATGATACTCATCCATTTTGAGAATCCCAATCTCTGTCAATCTCTGTTCCAAATACCTGCCCCCTGTAGAACCTCCCCAACTTCAACGCTAGTAGTCTGAACTACCATTTATTTTTTATTCATTCTAGACAAAATACTCTACCTGGCTGACTGGACTTGGTCTTGTTATCTGGTTTTTGGTAGATATCCTAAAGCAAGCTGACTCACCTGTCAGTATGACTGACTAATCCTCCAGCTGTAGGTGTTTCTGATCTGGCCTATCTGCCACTAACCACTATCAGTTCTAGAAAACATGCTAAATAAGAAATATGTTCCACAGAAAGATACAGAGGAATCATACGGTTTGACAGATCAAAGAGTTCTATTATTGCATCCAGAAGGAAGTGATTCATGTTGGTAGTTCAAGAATCCCTTTTGAGTTGTATGTGTAGGGTTCACAGAAATCATATAGCTGTATGAAGAGTGTATGGTATCTCTTCATATGTGTAAGGGCATTCAATACATGATAGAGCCTATGCAGACTCAGGCCTAGGAACTCGGGCTTCCACTTTTGTTGATTTCTCAGAGAATGAATGGATTGATTCTCAAGGAGACTTCTAAAAAACATATTAAGTAGAAGAATCTGGTAGATGGTCTTCTCATCTACTCTTACATGAAACACTTGATTTCTTTTCTTTTTAAAGACAGGGTCTCACTCTGACACCCAGGCTGGAGTGGAGTAGACTTGCCCTCTGAAACAAGAAAACCTTAAACTCAGTTCTGAGAGAGAAAGTAAACAAGCTGCCAAGCCAGATGCTCTGGAGGATGACTATCTGACACAGAAAGCAGACACTGAAGGCTGTGCCGTAATGCTTAGGTTAAAAAAAGGAGGGGAAAAAGGCAGACCCATCAAGTACAGTCTTTAGGGATTTGGATAGCTATATACCAAAGTGAGGTGTACGGGTAACATGTGAAATGTTATTATAAGGAAATAGACAAGCACAGTTCCTCAGACTAGGCACAGATCAAATACCAGACTAACAAAAAGAGATACTTTCAGACCAACAGTTAGTATATCATTAAGGAATTCAAGATTGAAATATACAATGAAAGGGAATGTATGAGGTAATAAATAAAGACAGGGAAGAAAATAACGGTAGAGACAGAGTATACATACATCAAACCCATATAGACACCTATGAACCAGAGTGTGAAAGTACAGGGAAGAGCACTTGAATTAGGAGAAAAACAATAATTGAAGTACAGATACCTATGGTATATACAACCGCAGACAGTTGAGAAAAACTAGTACAAATATTGGAGTATTTTAGACCATCTGCCGAAAATCTAATTATACGAAAAGTAGGGTTTCTTTTTTTTGAGACGGGGTCTTGTACAGTGGTGTGATCATACCTCACTGCAGCATTGAACTCCTGGGCTCAGGTGATCCTCCTGCCTCAGTCTCTCGAGTAGCTAGGACTATAGGCATATACCACCATATCCAGCTAATTTTTATTTTTTTGGTAGAAACGAGGTCTCACCATGTTGCCCAGACTGGTCTCAAACTCCTGAGCTCAAACAATCCTCCTGCCTTGGCCTCCCAGAGTGCTAGGATTACAGGTGTGAGCCACCATGCCCAGCCCAGTTTTTTTTTTAATGTGGCTAGAGTGTGGGAGAAGAAAAGGCTGCCAATATGGTAATGATGTGATCCTTAGAAATGAGAGAACAGGCCAGGCACGGTGGCTCAAGTCTGTAATCCCAACACTTTGGGAGGCCAAGGCTGGTGGGTCACTTGAGCCCAGGAATTCAAGGCAAGCCTGGGCAATACAGTGAGACTCTGTCTCTATTCAAAGAAAAAGAAAGAAATTTAAAAATGAAACATGAGAAAACACAACCTTTTCATACTAAAACTTACAACAGCAAGAAAAGGAAGCAGTGGGCTAGAATGAATGCTGTTGACTTCAAGTATATTTAAAAATGTTTGGAGGGAATGCAGCTGTCAAAGCTGGATGGAACTCACCTGGAAACAAAAGGTCTCCTGACTACAGACATTAAAAGGCAATATGGTTCCCAAATAATAAATTCTCTTGAGATTTTTACAAAGGATCCCTGACAAAGAAAAGGGAAAAGATATCCAAATAATGAGAAGAGGCTTCATAGGTAATTGTGATTAATTCAAACAGAATTAGTGGAAAGGGCACAGACCTGGCAATAAGAAACGGGGATTCTGGCAGATACTGTGAATCACCTTCTTTGAAATCTTGACAAAATTACAGATCTAAGTTAGGCACAAGCCATTTAGCCTCTCTAAACTTCAGTTTCATTAATTTTTAATTTTTTTTTTTTTTTGAGATGGAGTCTCGCTCTGTTGCCCCGGCTGGAGTGCAGTGGCATGATCTTGGCTCACCACAACCTCCGCCTCCTGGGTTCAAGCATTCTCCTGCCTCAGCCTCCCGAGTAGCTGAGACTACAGGCACACACCACCATGCCTGGCTAATTTTTGTATTTTTAGCAGAGACAGGGTTTCACTATGTTGGCCAGGCTGGTCTCAAACTCCTGACCTCATGATCCGCCCACCTCGGCCTCCCAAAGTGCTGGGATTAGAGGCATGAGCCACTGCGCCCGGCCTTTTGTATTTTTAATAGAGACGGGGTTTTGCCATGTTGGCCAGGCTGGTCTTGAACTCCTGACCTCAGGTGATCCACCCACCTTGGCCTCCTAAAGTGCTGGGACTACAGGCATGAGCCACCACACCCGGCCTCATTAATTTTTAAATACGGATTCAAATTAGATGAACTCTCTCCTTCCACTAGTAAAATTCTACACTATCATGATATCAAATTAGATTTTTAAAGTATACACCGAGAAGACAGAAGGTTGAAAAAAAAATCTATTGATGAGACTCAAAAATCATACTTAAATAGTGATGAGGCTTGTGAAAAATGCTAAAAACCATTTTTTTAAAGTGCGTGTGTGCGTTTTTTTTTTTTTTTTTGGGGGTGGGGGGAGACAGAGTCTCGCTCTATCCCCCAGACTGGAGTGCAGTGGCATGATCTTGGCTCACTGCAACCTCCACCCCCTGGGTTCAAGCGATTTCCATGCCTCAGCCTTCTGAGTAGCTGGGATTACAGGTGCCTGCCACCCTGCCCGACTAATTTTTGTATTTTTAGTAGAGATGGGGTTTCACCATGTTGGTCAGGCTGGTCTCAAACACCCAAACTCAGGTGATCCACCTGCCTCAGCCTCCCAAAGTGCTGGGATTACAGGCGTGAGCTACCACGCCTGGACTAAAGTGTTTGTTAAAGTAAGAAAAAAGTCAAGAAAGATAAGGCTTAAAGTTGAGAAAATTCAGTCAACTTTTATTGAGTTCTTACCAGGTCAAATTCTGGGAAAGACAAAATATAGTTCCTATTTAGAAGAAACTCATAATTTAATAGGACACATGACCTATAGCAAAATGTAATCAGTTAATCTCATGTTAACAGATGGCAGGACTACTCCTCTCTTATTTACCTTGTCTTTGAAAGAAACATGGGTCTTTAAACTGTAAAGGTGGACCAAACACAGAAAAAAGGAGTTGAAGATAGGTGAATGAGCCACGTATGAAATCACCTCTCTGGCCAGGTGTGGTGGCTCACGCCTATAATCTCAACAATTTGGGAGGCTGAGCCCGGTGGATCACTTGAGTTCAGGAGTTCAAGACCAGTCTGGCCAATATGGTAAAACCCTATCTCCACTAAAAATACAAAAATTAGCTGGGTGTGGTAGTGGGTGCCTGTAATGCCAGCTGCTCGGGAGGCTGAGGCAGGAGAATCCTTTGAACCCAGGAGGAAGAGGTTACAGTGAGCCGAGATTGTGCCACTGCACTCCAGCCTGGGCAACACAGCAAGACTCTGTCTCAAAAAAAATAAAAATTAAAAAAGAGAAATCACATCTCCAAATACAGATGAGTCACAATTTCTAATGCTTATGCCACTACCAAATCCTAACAGAATCATTGTCCATCATCTTTTAGAAACGCTGGAGAACACGAGATGAGGCAGAAAACTGGAGATGGAGATGGGCAAATGCTGTAACTTTCAAAAAGAAAAAAGGAGTGAAGCCTGAACACCATAAGCCAGTAAATTAGGCATTGATCCCCGACAAAATTCTACAATTAACTGTCAGACTGTCAAACATTTAGACAAGAAGACCGTTGTTACCACTAGGACTTTCATGGATTAATTAAGAATAACTTCTCCCAAATAAATAGGATTATTTATGACTAAAGGAAGGTACATGACAAAGACTCTATAGCTGTTTTTGTAGATTTAATATGGTAAAACAGGCACCAAATGATAGGATAGGGGGAGGTGGGTGACAATGATCATGGAGTAATAACAGGTAAACACCTTTGAACAAGTCATCAAGTCTCAAAATTCAAAATAATTTTCTAACAATTAGGACTGGCAAAAATGAAACTGGCTACCTTAGTATTATGAGTTTCCCATCCTTGGAAGAAGTTAAACTGAAGGTAGTAACTACTTAGCTGGGATACTACAGAACAGATACACAGTACCATACTGCACTATTTTACATAAGGGACTTGAGCACCTTGGATTTTGATATCCATGGGAGTCTTGGAACCAATCCCCTGCAGATACGGAGGGCCAAGTGTATACCTAACAGGAGTTGGATTAAATGGCCTCTAAGGTTCCTTTTATTCTTAAGAGTTTCCTGTTTATTTCCCTACCTGGTTGCAATGTTAAACTTGCCTCAGTGGGTATTAAAGAAGGTAATCTTACCCTTGAGCCACCCTAGTCTGGCCTGGCAGTTGGCAATATTATCCCAGGTTGTTTTGCACCATGTTATCACTGACCTACTGCAGTTACAATTGTAACAGTCACAGAGACCAATCCTGTAGAGGAAAAGTGCTTTCTCTTTAAATGTGAGACTAAAAAGAGGTATTTAACTCTAATTGCATAAGGTATCACATTTAGAAATATGCAATTTCAAAAGTAAAACATACGCTCCAGCAAATGCACTCCTACAAAGTGTTGCTGGGTCAATTACTGGCTCTAGAGCAGCAAGAATTAGAATTTAAATCATGGTTTTTTCCTACAAAAAGAAAAAGAAAAGCACATCCTTATTATATGGTATAGCTTTAATACAGCATTAGCTTGTGTTTGTACAACACTTTTTGACTTTGCTAAAACATTTTACATCATATAAAGCACTATCCCCATTTTGCAGATGAGCAGGGTTCAAGGAAATTAAATGAGAGCCAGTATTCATGACATTATATAAAGTTAACTTTTCACAAGTCCCCCTTTCAGGACTGTCAACTCTGAGGTGTCACATAAGTGATTCAATAAACATTGAAGGAAAAAAATTATGTATCCAAGATCTCATGACTAGTAGTAGGTGACAAAACCACACAAAACTAGTAACTGGAAGGAATCTTAAAGATTGTTTAGTGAGGCCGGGTATGGTGGCTCATGCCTACAATCCCAGCACTTTGGAAGGACAGGGCGGGTGGATCACTAGAGGTCAGGAGTTTGAGACCAGCCTGGCTAACGTGGTGAAATCTTGTCTCTACTAAAAAAAAAAAAAAAAAAAATACAGGCCAGGCATGGTGGCTCACACCTGCAATCCCAGCACTTTGGGAGGCCGAGGCAGGTGGATCGCCTGAGGTCAGGAGTTCAAGACCAGCCTCGCCAACACAGCAAAAGCCCATCTCTACTAAAAATACAAAAAGTTAGCTGGGCATGGTGGCAGGAGCCTGTAATCCCAGCTACTCGGGAGGCTGAGGCAGGAGAATTGTCTGAACCCGGGAGGCGCAGGTGCAGTGAGCCGAGATCATGCCATTGTACTCCAGCCTAGGCAACAAGAGCGAACTCCATCTCAAAAAACAAAAAACAAAAATTAGTCAGGCATGGTGGCAGGTGCGTGTTATTCCAGCTACTGGGAGGCTGAGGCAAGAGAACTGCTTGAACCTGCAAAACAGATTGTCTAATAAGTCCTATTAGTAAATCTATAGCTCTTCCTCCTCATGTTGGTAAGAGGTTTTATTTGTAGAAGGTATATGATAAAATTCAACCAGATTTAGGTTGATATTCTCCCCCCCGGAATATATAGGTACACTGAGGAAAATACAAATATTTAAACTGTTTTACTTGCCTAAATGAGGCAAGTAAATTAAAATTAGTGTGGCAAGTAAAGTAAAAATTAGTGTGTGTTCTGGGTATTTTTCTTCCATGTATTTTAATCATGTAAGTAAATGCATGTATCACTTAATGAGCAGTTTTTAACACTGATGATGTCCATTTTATCAGTGTGTGTGTGTTTTTTTTTTTTTTTGAGATGGAGTTTCACTTTTTTGCCCAGGGTGGAGTAAAGTGGTGTGATCCTGGCTCACTGCAACCTCTGGCCCCCAGGTTCAAGTGCTTCTCCTGCCTCAGCTTCCCAAGTAGCTGGGATTACGGTAGAGATGGGGTTTTGCCATTTTGGCCAGGCTGGTCTTGAACTCCTGACCTTAGGTGATCCACCCACTTCAGTCTCCCAAAGTGCTAGGATTATAGGCATGAGCTACCACGCCCAGCCTTCTTTAAGGCACGGTCTCACTCTGTTGCCCAGGCTGAAGTGCAGTGGCATGATCACGGCTCATTGCAACCTCCACCTCCTGGGCTCAAGCGATCCTCCCACCTCAGCCTCCTGAGTAGCTGGGACTACAGGCATGCACCACCACACCCTGCTAATTTGCATTTTTTTTTAGAGATGGGGTTTCATCATGTTGCCCAGGCTGGTCTCGAACTCCTGAGCTCAAGCAATCTTCCCTCTATGCCTTGCAAAATGCTGGCATTACAGGCGTGAACCACTGTGCACGGCCAATGTGTTTTCGTCAGTGGTTACTGCTTTTCATGTTCTATCCAAGAAATCTTTGCCTATCTCAAGGTTTTGAAGATATTTTCCTATTTTTTCTGGAAGTTTTATAGATTTAGTGCTTATATTTATGTCTATGATCTATCTCAAATTTTATAAATAGTATGAGGTAAAGGTCAAGTTTCATCATTTTTCATATAGATATGCAGCTGGTAGAACAGCACCATTTGTTGAAAAGATTTTCCATTCTCAATTATGTTGATGCTCTTGTCAAAAATACAATCAACTGACTGGCCGGGTACGGTGACTCATGCCCTCATGCCTGTAATCCCAGCACTTTGGGAGGCCGAGGTGGGCTGATCACCTGAGGTCATGAGTTTGAGACCAGCCTGACCAACATGGAGAAACCCCATCTCTACTGAAAATACAAAAATTAGCCAGGCGTGGTGGCATATACCTGTAATCTCAGCTACTTGGGAGGCTGAGGCAAGAGAATCGCTTGAACCTGGGAGGCAGAGGTTGCAGTGAGCTGGGATCGCACCACTGCACTCCAGCCTGGGCGAGAGTGAGACCCCATCTCAGAAAAAAATTAAAAAAATTAAAAAGGCCAGGTGCAGTGGCACATGCCTGTAATCCCAGCACTTTGGGAAGCTGAGGTGGGAGGATCATTTGAGCTCAGGAGTTCGAGACTAATCTGGGCAACATAGTGAGACTCTATCTGTACGAAAAAATTTAAAAATTAGCTGGGCATTGGTGGCATATGCCTGTAATCCCAGCTACTTGGGAGGCTCAGGCATGAGAATTGCTTGAACTCAGGAGGAGGAGGTTGCAGTGAGCCAAGATCACGCCAGTGCACTCCAGCCTGGGCAACAGAGCAAGACTATTAAACAAACAAACAAAAAAGCCGGGTGTGTTGGTTCACATCTGTAATCCCAGCACTTTGGGAGGCCAAGGCAGGCAGATCACCAGGACAAGAGACTAAGACCATCCTGGCCAACATGGTGAAACCCTGTCTCTACTAAAAATACAAAAATTGGCTGGGCATGGTGGCACATGCCTGTAGTTACAGCTACTAGGGAGGCTAAGGCAGGAGAATCGCTTGATCCCAGGACGCAGAGGTTGCAGTGAGCCAAGACTGTGCCACTGCACTCCAGCCCGGCGACACAGTGAGACTCCATCTAAAAATAAAAAAAAAGAAAAGAAAAAAGGCCCAGAACAGTGGGTCATGCCTGTAATCCCAGCACTTTAGAAGGCTGAGGTGGGCGGATCACCTGAGGTCAGGAGTTCGAGACCAGCCTGGTCAACACGGTGAAACCCCGTCTCTACTAAAATAAATTAGCCAGGTGTGGTGGCAGGTGTCTGTAATCCCAGCTACTCAGGAGGCTGAGGCAGGAGAATTGCTTGAACCTGGGAGGCGGGGTTGCAGTAAGCCAAGATCGCGCCATTGCACTCCAGCCTGGGTGATAAGAGTGAAACTCCATCTCAAAAAAAAAAAAAAAATTAAACCAGTATAGTGGCTTGCACCCATAGTCCCAACTACTCAGGAAGCTGATGCAGGAAGATCACTTAAGCCCAAGAGGTCTAGGCTGCAGTGAGCTATGATCCTGCCACTACAGTCCAGCCTTGGTGACAATGCAAGACCCTGTCTCTAAATAAATAAATCAAAAGAAGAAAAACAGCCTACCAGGATTTGGGTTATGATTACATTGAGTCTATGAATCAGATTGGAGAGAACTAACATATTAATAATATCAAGTCTCCTAATGTATGAATATAGAATGCTTCTTCATTTATTTAAGTCTTCTTTCATTTTTCTTGGCTACTGTTTGCTCTCTTCTACTGTTTTTAGTTTTTTATGTAGAAGTCTTGCTTATCTTTGGTTAAACTCATTCCTAGTAATATTATGCTTTTGTTGCTATGGTAAATAGTTCTTTTAATTTTCTATTTTTTTGTTGCTATATATAGATATGCAATTGATTTTTGTATATTGACCTTACAATCTGTGACTGTGCTGAATTCACTTATTAGTTCCAGATTTTTGCAGGTGAAAGTAGATTCCTTAGGATTTTCTACATACGCAACCACGTATATCAGTGTATATATCACTTTAAACCATTTAAATTATGTGAACTGGCCGGGCGCGGTGGCTCAAGCCTGTAATCCCAGCACTTTGGGAGGCCGAGACGGGCGGATCACGAGGTCAGGAGATCGAGACCATCCTGGCTAACCCGGTGAAACCCCGTCTCTACTAAAACATACAAAAAAAACTAGCCGGGCGAGGTGGCGGGGCGCCTGGCCTGTAGTCCCAGCTACTCGGGAGGCTGAGGCAGGAGACTGGCGTAAACCCGGGAGGCGGAGCTTGCAGTGAGCTGAGATCCGGCCACTGCACTCCAGCCCGGGAGACAGAGCGAGACTCCGTCTCACAAAAATAAATAAATAAATAAATAAAATAAATAAATAAATAAATAAATAAATTATGTGAACTATATCTCGCCATCCCCCACTAGACTACATCAGGCATGAATAACTTAACATATTAGCTTATACAAATATTTAATCTACAACTTTATCTGTTGTTCGCTGAATGGAAAAGGAAAGATTTCTTCATTTTTCAATTCCTCAGTAAATTATCTAGAGTTGAAAAAGAGCATTTGCTGTTAAAGGCAGAATGATCAACTCACCAATCTCTAATGAATTCACAGCTGTTGGTAACTTCGTCTAGTTTTTTAGTATGATTTTCTGTATCATAATCAATTTTTGAATAATTAAGGATTAGGCAATAAATGGGGACTTAACATATTGGCAAGAAACTGCATAGGAAACATTGTAACCTACTGGGTACCTCAAACTGGAAATTTAATTTCTAAATAATTTCACATTATTTTCATTGAAAAAGATTTCTAAATTTTGACCCTTAATATATTTTTTAAACCTCAAAACCATGGTATCTTATTCCAATTTTAAAATTCTAGGCTCAGTAAGAAAAAGAAAAGAAAATTATAGGCTGTGCATGTGAATCCCAGCACTTTGGGGGGCTAAACTGGATTGCTTGAGGCCAGGAGTTTGAGATCCATCTCGGCAATACAGTGAGACCCTATCTCTGTAAAAAATTGTTCTTGAAGCTAATTATTTGTACTCACCCAAACACTGTATCATAATATAAAAAATCATTAAAACTTTTTATAATAGAGATGGGGTCTCACAATGCTACTCAGGCTGGTCTTAAACTCCTAGGCTCAAGTGATCCTCCTGCTTTGGCTTCCCAAAAAAACAGAATATTTAGCTGAATCCTAGCATGAGATCAGGTAAAATCTGGCTAACAGTATTTCCTAGTAGAAAGTCACCTGAGTCCACCAACCACCTAGGAGTCACAATAGATAGGCCAAGCCCACCTGAACATTAGAAGACATTAATTATTGTTCTCAACCTAAACAGTATGGTGCAAGTCATATATATACAATTATAGCTAATGAATCTTTGATAATATGTTTGGAAAAGTTCAAACAATGGTAACTAGGAAAAGACTCTGACAGTACAGTTCTGTCAAAAGGATTTTTTTTTTTTTTTTTTTGAGATGGAGTTTCGCTCTTGTTTCCTAGGCTGGAGTGCAATGGCATGATATTGGCCCACAACAACCTCCACTTCCCGGGTTCAAGCGGTTCTCCTGCCACAGCCTCCTGAGTAGCTGGGATTACAGACGCATGCCACCACACCTGGGTAATTTTGTATTTTTAGTAGAGACGGAATTTCTCCATGTTGGTCAGACTGGTCTCGAACTCCCGACCTCAGGTGTTCCGCCCACCCTGGCCTCCCAAAGTGCTGGGATTACAGGCGGGAGCCACCATGCCAAGCCCCAAAAGATTTTTTCTTCAAAAAGTTCTATCGCATTGTTGATCTTATTCATAAAACAACTGCTCCAAAAAACTTATTTACTTAATCACCAAATTGCCAGTAGAATTTCAAAAATACTTCCCTAACAGAGGAAAAAAATTAAAAATGTAAAACGTGTCATTCAATTATATTCCATCATTTGACTTTAGAAAACATATATGAAATTCAGTTTTAAGGGAGGAACATCATGTGGTGGCTCACAGGCACTTTAGGGACTACTTTCCTCTAGCAAGAATACCTCTGCTGCCATAAGAGTTTGGACTTTTGATTTCCTGGTTAACCACTGGTCAATCAGGAGGATTCTGAGATTGTAATCTTTACTGTGGCTTAAGAAAAAGAGGGTGTCTTCACTTGCTTATATGAGCCAGATAGGTTGGGCTGACACTTTGGGAGTTTGAGTTAGAATAAAGTCAGGTTAAGACAGGTTATTATTCTATTTTATTTATGATAATAAAATTATATTTGTTTTTTAAAATGTCCTCACCTTTTGGAGATATTGCCTCAAAATAATCTAGGGTGGAAGGAGGATGACTGAAGAGGGATGGATAAAAAAGACTGGCCATGTATCAACGGTTGAAGCTTGGTGTTGCTTTATTATACTATTCTCTACTTTTGTAATCATGCTTGATAAAATGTTTAAAAGCATTTTATTCACAATTTCAAATCTTTTCAGATTCTAATCACTATTGAAAATTCAGTGTATAATAGTAAAATCTGTATGGTGACTCACCGGACATTTTCTGGTCTGAGTTTATCGAGAACCATCTCTATTAAGTCAGGTCTAAATTCTTCCAGTAAATATTCTGCTGTGAGCACTTCTTCTAGGGGATAATACTTTTAAAAAGGAAAATATAAATAAATATACATAGCTACTACATAGTTTATTAAAGCAGATATATAATACATTAAATTCATTACTGTACACCCTTTCTCCCTTCAATTAAATTTTACTCCATTGGAAAAATTTTCGAGGCCCTAAATCATTTTCTCTTTCCTACCACATTGTTAAGCAGTTTCATATTGTTTGATGATTCTGCCAAATATACTGTTAATCTCCAAACATACTTCCATTATAGAGAGCAAAATCACCTTTCAGGGAAAACCATGAATATTTCTGGTCAAAAATTGAGAACTTGTTAATGAAGAAAATTCGGTAATAAAATGCTGACACCTACAGGATTTTTTAATATAAAGTACACACATTTTTATGAACAGAATTTCCTAAATTTCTATGAAACAAACTAGACAAACATTTGGGAAACTGTTGTGGGAAAAAAAACGGCTCATATTTTTGACCAGTGTAGAAAAACAATGCAGAAGATGCTTTTTGGTAAGAGCAACTTCCAATATTGGTAAGAGCAGCTCCCACACTGACTGATTCATTCATCCAATAAATATTTAATGAACATCTGCTCTGTGCCAGGCACTGTTCCACGCACTATGGATAAAACAGTAGGTAAGACACATGAAATCCTTTGTCCTCCAAGAAGTGCACAAACATTGTAATTGGGAGGGAGGCAGACAATGAACAAATATTGTAATTTTAGTGAGAGGTGCTATGAAAACAATAAAAAAGGGGGAGGGGCATTATTTTAGATTGGGAGGTCAGAGAAGGTCTGAGGAGAAGAAATCTGAGGGGAGACTCAAATGATAAGAATCTAGCCAGGCAAAGATCAGATAGAAGAGTGTTTCATGTAGAGAAAATAGCAATGGGGGAGGAATAAACTTAATGTCTGAAAATTAGAGAGCCAGTACAGTTGGAGTGGAATGCAAATAGGAGAGGTGGGCTGGACAGTAGTATGGAAGATGGCCAGATAGGCTGGGGCCACATCAGCTTGTAGGCCAAGGAAAATTGTGCATTTTATGCCAACTCTGTTGGGAAACCACTGAAGGAATTTAAACAGAGGAGTGAAACATTCAGATTTTAGTTTTCAAAAGATCACGAGGCTGGAAAAATATACTACAATGGGGACCAAGAGGAAAATAGGGATCCCAGGTAAAAGACTATCATGGTAGCCCAAGCAAGAAATCATGATAGCTCAGACTAGGATGGTACCAATGGAAATTAAAAAAAAGTAAACGATCAATAGCTTTCACATAAGTAGCACTTGACATGCTGCAGAACTGAAATATATTTAAAGCCAATAAGTAAAATGCATATTTAATAAAAACATTACAGAAAATAAATTTCAGGATGAAAATTAAGATTTTAAACATATCCTGACATCAACCTTTGCCCTGTTGCTACAAAGTTTAAAGTTTTATACCTCAGCTTCAATTTTAATAATTCACTTATTATTGAAAATCATATATGCAAGATTGCTGAAATACTCTACACAGCAATGTATACAGTAAAATAACAACAAACTTACATGCAATATTCCTGCAATCTTAGATGTATAGCCCCGTGGCCTCTCTTTGTCTTTAAACCTAAAAGCAACAGCATTCAAGTCCTAAAATAGAAAATTAATCCAATTAGATACGTCCACCCTTATTTAGAAACTTTTTTTTTTAAGTGCTTGGCTTGCACTATAAGCTTGCTACTCCATAAATACTCCATAAATACTTTATCACACTTTCTGAAAAAATGGCTATGCTTGATTTAGAAATGCATAGAGTATTTAAAAAATTTCTTAATGTGTATAAAAATTTAATCGATCAACCTAGGCTTAAAACCAAAAACAAAATAGGTAAACAATTTTCAATGAAAATAACAAATACAGGATATGGCTCTATAGCCTAAGTTGTTGAAACTAGTAGCCAAAGAATTTAGAAAAACTGTGTGAAAGAACCTTGTGAGATCCAACAATTCCACCATAGATGATTTTGGTGACTCATTCAGAGAACAGCACCCAGATTAGGAGTTACTGTCATAATTTTTGGAAGCAGAAATTATACCTTTAAGCTTTTATCTAGTTAAAAAGGATGTTTCTTATACTAAAATACATTTGAGAATCTCGATAGGCTTTAAAGCACATATTTTTAAAAACCTATTTTAAAAAGGCTTTTAAAAATTTGAAAGACAAACACCATTTGTTTTATGCAAAAAAAAAAAAAAAAAAAAGCCAGGCTCTTCCCACACATACAATAATAAAATCACTTTTAATAACACAATCATACATAAACAATTCATTGCTTCTTTGAGAGTTTGCTACAGATTTAAAGATCTGAAAATGACAGAGCTCATGCAGCTTCAGGCAGGGAGTAACATAACCCCTGACAGATTCTAGCTCAAGAAACTGCTGATTTTCTTCTGAGCGATGGAAAAGCATTTGATTTCTTCCCTTTTCCATCCTAAAAAGGGCTACATGATGCCTTTCCCCTTAGTTGTGCCCCAAGTAGCAAATCAGACTAGTACAACGAAGCCTTAACTAATACTATTATACATTGCAAAATTTTAGAGTTCAATTAGGAAAAAAACTTTAAAAGTTTAACTGGGCCTCCTTAAATTTAAACTAATTCACATGTATTTGTTCTTGAAAAATAGATTCCTTAAGAAAAGTTTTGGTGAAACAAAAGTACCTTGCACTCTTGGAAAACCCATTCTTGAGGTCCTTCTGCACGTAACTTCTGAATGTATTGAAACATGTGCAAAATTATATCTTCAACATGTACTGGAAAAAAGGGGCACACTTAAAAACCATTCAGTCCTTGAATCCTTCAAAGCAGTGAGCTCACTCCTAAGGTAAAGTCAGGTAAGTGGAAGATGGTCCCTCTTAGAAAATGCAGTCCTCACCTCCCTGAGACTGGTTTTAGGTGTCCCACACACATGGCCCTCTGGGCTCAGGGATATGTCACAGAAAGGGTGTTGGGGCAGTAAATGAGCAAATAAAAAGCCAAGTCCACATTTAACAAGTGCAACATGATCAGTTGTTAAGGGGAGAAGAATCGTCCATGAAACAAAGGCCAAGTTACATATGAAAAATACAATGGATAAGTTGTATGAATTAAAGTGTTATAGCTTTCAACATAAAACAGATCCACAGCAAGAAGAAGTTAAAAAACATCATAGAAAGTAAATTTTCATTCAAAAGTAAAAAGGTGAATCAATACTTACATAATCCTTCCTCGGTCAAGTCCACATTAATGATAAAAAACATAAAACCTCGGGCTCCTTCCTTCTGCCCACCAACAAGAGTATTAACCCAGCCTGCAACATTCAAAGGAAATCAACATGATTGATTACATATGTGGCTTCTTTGAAGCTAAGAAAAAATTTTTAAATTCATACTGTATATTCCTGAGACATGAGAATGAACCTCTTGCAAAAAAGACGGGGGAAAAAAATCAGTTCAGAAAAACAGTTTCAGATAGTGCAGAAGTGGGGTCTTTCCTGAAGATTCCTCACATCAATTCCCAGTCAAGAGTAGACTACTGGCTGGGCACGGTGGCTCATGCCTGTAATCCCAGCACTTTGGGAGGCCAAGGTGGGCGATTGCTTGAGACCAGGAGTTTGAGACTAGCCTGGGCAAAATGGCGAAACCCCATCTCTATCTAAAAAAGAAAAAAAAAAAAAAAAGACAACAGCATGCCAATAACCACCATCTCACTCACTAACCCAAAATGGTCACATCTAAGAATGTTCATTCACAGGACAATATTCAGGAGAAAATGAGAGCCAGAGTGAAAAGATGTGGTGCCCAGAAGACTTACCCTTTGATTTAAGTTCTGATAACAGACTTCCAGGACCTTCATGTCCAATGAGATGACCAAGATAATGACCAGGATTTGATTTGTAGTATTTCTGAAGGTCAGGTATGGGAAATGTCACATAGAGATTCCTAATATCTTTAATGGGTACTATTTTGTAAAGTTGCTGGAGAAAACAAATCACAGAGATTAGCTATATACAACTCCTACTGAAGAAAATATTTCTAAACTATGAAGAATGATTTTCATGGAAGAATGCCAAATTTAAGAGCAAATCAACTGCCACAGAAAATGATACACTGACCACAAATAAATAATGACTCAGCACTCTCCTAGTGGAATTTCATTACAGTCGGTATATAGTCCATGTTTGACCCCCGAACCATGCAGCTAAATATTAATGGTTTTGAATGCTTATCTTCAGGTACAGGGTAACAGCTTCAACAGTTATTAAGACTACAGCTACTAAAAATACTTTTAGCATGTAAAGACCAGAACATATTGACATGTTTTTGGTGATTCATGATCCTAATAAATGTGAGATTGATTTTATTATCCTGACAAATACTTAAAACCACATGGGGGCTGGGTGCGGTGGCTCACACCTATAATCCCTGCACTTTGGGAGGCCAAAGGAGACAGATCACCTGAGGTCAGGAGTTCAACCTCAGCCTGGCCAACATGGTGAAACCCCATCTCTATTAAAAATACAAAAATTAGCCGGGCATGGTGGCATGCACCTATAGTTTCAGCTACTCAGGGGGCTGAGGCAGAAGAATTGCTTGAACCTGGGAAGCAGAGGTTGCAGGGAGCCGAGATCGCACCGCTGCACTCCAGCCTGGGCAACAGAGCGTAACTCCTTGTCAAAAAAACCAAAAACAGAAACAAACAAACAAACAAACAAAAAAACTACATAGGGGCTGGGTACAGTGGCTCACGCCTGTAATTCCAGCATTTTGGGAGGCTGAGACAGGTGGGTCACTTGAGATCAGGAGTTCAAGATCAGTCAAGGCAACACAGTGAAACCCTGTTTCTATTAAAAATACAAAAATTAGCCAGGTGTGGCAGTGTGTGCTTGTAGTCCCAACTACTCAGAAGGCTGAGGTGGGAGGATCAACTGAGCCAGGGAGGTTAAGGCTTCAGTGAGCCATGATCGCACCACTGCACTCCAGCCTGGGTGACAATGCAAAACTCTGTTTCAAAAAAAAAAAAAAAAGCATAAATAATGTAATCTCCAAAAATTTTCACCTGGTCTACGGTAAACTGGGTATATATTATGTCCACAAATTAAGAAGACAAAATACCAAAATTTATGTACTTACTTTAAGATGTTCTTCTTGGAAAGGGTGTTCAGGAAATTCTGGCAGTGGGACACTTTTGTTCTCAACTTCAGAAAATAACTTTACCACCAGATTAGTCAAGTCATCTAAAGATTCTACAAGAAAACAGACAAGGAAAACAGAACTTAAGTGAATCATAACATACAACAGGGAGAGCTTAAAATCTTAGGATCTCCTGAAAAGTCTCAGTACCACTGAAAGGAAAATGTGAAAATGATTACACCTCACACCTATCTCTCTCTATTTTAAAAAATTATTCACAAATATTATTCACAATATTATTTCACAAGTATAATAAAATTAAAACAAATATTAGAAACAATAATTAATTGCATTTGGAAAAATGACTATGATTATCAACAGGCATATATACTGAACTACTAGCAGAGTATGACATTCACCTTATACATAAAGAATTTCCTTCTATGGTATAAAATTATCTTTTGTGCCTTTAAATGTGAGCATTTGCATTTTATTTATAAAATATGCCTGTTTTTACTTCAATTTTTTGACATGTATGAAGGACTCCAACATGCACATTTTATATATGTGTGTGTGTATATATATGATATTAGCAAAATTCTACTTCTGGAAGTATAACAAGAAATGAGTTAGGTGTTTGAGAAGAGGGCACAGCAGTCATAGGATGGAATAAAGAACAGCTTGCTTTTTATTTTATACCTTTCTGTGTGGAATTAAATTTTTTCCATTTGTACAAATTACTATTATCCTAAAAAGAAAGGAGTATTAAAAAAAACCTATCTTTTTTTTTTTTTTTTTTTTTTTGAGGTAAGGTCTTGCTCTGTTGCACAGGCTAGAGTACAGTGGCACGATGCCAGCTAACTGCAACCTCCGCCTCCCAGGTTCAAGTGATTCTTGTGCCTCAGCCTCCCCAGTAGCTGGGATTACAGGTGTGCACCACCATGCCCTGTTAGTTTTTTGTATTTTTAATAGAGACAGGGTTTCATCATGTTGCCCAGGCTGGTCTCAAACTCCTGAGCTCAAGTGATCTGCCAATCTCAGCCTCCTGAAGTGCTGGATTTACAGATGTGAGCCACCGTCTCCGGCCAAAACCTATCTTTTTATAAACAAGATAACCTCTCATCTTGATTCTGTCTCCTCAAAAACAGGTTATTTATAAATGGTATAAACATTCATAACCTGTTACTATCAGTAAGCATTTGAATCAAATAAGAATCTTGCCTTGATATTCTATGACCCATTTGGAACTTTTCCATGAATTCTCGGGAGTACTAAATGACTATTTGAGAGCTGCCTTTATATGGTGTAAAATTCTCTTTTGTGCCTTTAAATGTAGGCATTTGCATTTTATTTATAAAATATACCTACTTTTGCCTCAATTTTTTGACATGGATGATGGACTCCAAAATGTCCAGAGCCAAATAAAAGGCAGACCAGTGGCTGCTTGTTGTATGACAAGTGAATTTAGGAATGCAGAGGGAATATTGTAGCAAGAGATGTCAGAGACATCTTTTTGCAGATGGGACATATGACTTGAAACAAGGTGAGCAGTTAATAAAGGTTTGTGGGCCTGCAGTGCTGGTGACAGCAACACCCTGAGCAAGGTTCTACCAGGTGAATCTTTCTTCTTGCATATTTCTACCCTAAAAGCATAAATTCACAGTGTCACTTTTTAAAGGTAAGGGAGCTAAACACTATAGCACAGTCTATCTACCCCACTAAACTGTGAGCTCCCCAGAGATCAGGGAACTGAGTCCCACTCACCTTCATATCACCAAGGTTTGGCAACCTTAGTGTCTGCACTTGATGATTACCTATGTGGCAAGTGTTCAGGCAGTTAGTGCTGCCACAGCTAGAGAAACAGCTTCAGGCAAGAAAAGAAAAACTTCTCTTTGTACCCTTGTGACAGAGATCCTTCCACATGGTTACTCTTCCTCTCTCCTCCAGCCAAAAGAAGGAGTGGATTATCTTTTAATCCTCTAAGAGATCCAGTTTCCTCCTCATACCTCTGTACTGTAAAGACATCTCTCTCAGGTTCAGCACAGGAAGTCAGTCACAATGGGAGAGTGATGTGTATGGATCAGGGAACTGAGACACTTTATTTTTTAGATGCTTATTCTGTCATTTCCACTAAACCAAGAACATTCTGAGGACAGGGCTCAGGTTTGATTCATCTATTGCTATTGTCACTTGCCCATTAAATGCTTACTGAAATCATGTGTTTAATCTCAAATACAACATAGATTTAAAACAAAAAACAAAACAAAACAAAAAAAACAGCTTAGGCACCTATTCCCAGGACTGGGTTCTAAACAGCAAGTGATATTTTAACATTCTAAACCCACCTACCTGAAGCAAGCACATAGCATTACAGAGTATGCTTTTTTTTAATTGTCCTCTCTCCCTGAACCCATTTTACATCCTGGTTCTTGCTACCAACTTAAAAAATAGTTTATTTTCTAACTATAAAAGTCACATTTGCCAACAGTAGAAAACTTAGAAACAAAAGCTAAATTATGGTAACAAAAGTTACCATAATTTCATTATTATAAAGATGCTAGAGTGGCTACCACCATTTATGGAGCATTTGCTATGTGCCATACACCATGCTAAACACTTTTTATTATCTCAATTAAACCTCACAACAGGTACAAGGTACCACCCACCACTTTACAAATGTGAAAACTGAAGTTTGAAAAACTGAAGTAAGTTTGTTAGCTCACAGCCACACAGCTAAGTAAGTGGTATATTTGGAATGAAAAGCCAGGTTGTTGGACTGTGAAATGTGAGTTCTTAACTACTACACAACATTATCAAATTTCTAGCACATGCTTTTCCATTTTGTCTTTCACCTACACCATATATGGGATATTAGAGTTTTTAGTGTTTTTTGTTGTTGTTTGTTTGAGACAGAGTCTCACTCTGTTGCCCAAGCTGTAGTGCAGTGGCACAATCTTGGCTCACTGCAGGCTCCACCTCCCAGGTTCAGGCGATTCTCCTGCCTTAGCCTCCCAAGTAACTGGGATTACAGGTGCCTGCCACCATGCCTGGTTAATTTTTATATTTTTAGTAGAGATGGGGTTTCGCCATGTTGGCCGGACTGGTCTGAAACTCCTGACCACAAGTGATCCACCTGTCTCAGCCTTCCAAAGTGCTGGAAATACAGGTGTGGGCCATTGCGCCTGGCCCCTATTAGAGTTTTAAAAAATTTGGGGGGAGGGTTATGTCTTAGAATTTTTAATAAATCCCCAAATGGGACCATATAGCATATGTTTTTGTAAACAGCTTTTGTTTTCTCTTTAATATATTAAGAACACTAAAAAAATACAATATATTCTTATATATAATATACATGTATTAATTAAAAATGTTTTGTTATATTTATATATGCATATATAAGAATATATATTCATATATATGAGAATATATTAAGAATATCTTCTTCCCATGGTATTAAAATGCTGTCATAAAACTGTTTATTCATTCAATATACATTTACCTATGATGTGCCAAGCACCAAGCATGAGCCCAGGTATTAAGGATAAAGCAGTGAACAAAACAGTTTCTACTCTCAAGTAATTTACATTTTGCTAGGGTGGACAACAAAAACACACAAATATTTAATACCTGAAGTATTAATAAATACTATAAAGAAAAAGCAAGTAAGATGGAAAGCAGAATAAGAAATGCTATTTTTCTATAAGATATTCTATTTTACAATTATAAAATCAGTATTTAGCGAATTTCCTATTAACATTTAGATTGCTAAATTTTTACTAATATATACTATACTGACAGAAACATCTTTTTTTTTTTTTTTTTGAGACGGAGTCTTGCTGTGTCGCCCAGGCTGGAGTGCAGTGGCGCGATCTCGGCTCACTGCAAGCTCCGTCTCCCGGGTTCACGCCATTCTCCCGCCTCAGCCTCCGAGTAGCTGGGACTACAGGCGCCCGCCACCACGCCCGGCTAGTTTTTTGTATTTTTAGTAGAGACGGGGTTTCACCATGTTAGCCAGGATGGTCTTGATCTCCTGACCTCGTGATCCACCCCCCTCGGCCTCCCAAAGTGCTGGGATTACAGGCTTGAGCCACCGTGCCCGGCCCAGAAACATCCTTTTATATCTCCTATTTGAACTCTGATTATTTCCTGAAATTGCATTTTTAAAAGTAAAAATGCATATTTACTTTTAAGACTGATATTGTTAAACTGCCCTCCAGAAGACTAGAGCAACTGATACCACCATTACCAATACAAAAAAGCAACACCATCTGCAGTGGGTATTACTTAAAAACAGCAGGAAACAATGTTAGTAGTTAATTTGCATTTTAAAAATCAAACCGTTGTTTACATTCCAAATGGTCTCCCAAGTTTATCATCATCTGTTTTTTTTCTCCCCCAGGTTTTTGAATTGTTATAAGGTCAAATCTGCCAATCTTTGGCCTTTTTGTGTGTGTGTGTTTTTTTTTAACATGGGATCTCTCTCTGCCACCCAGGCTGGAGTGCAGTGGTGTGGTGATCACAGCCCACTGCAGCCTTTAACTACTGGGCTCAAGGGATCTTCCTCCTTCAGCCTCCCTAGCAGCTAGGACTATAGGTGCAGACTACCACATCCCGCTAATTTAGAAAAAAATTTTTTTGGTAGAGACAGGATCTTACTATGGTGCCCAGGCTGGGCTTGCCTTGCTTTTATATGCTTAGAGCACCGATTACTGTAGTAATTTGTATTTTTTTCAGATCTCCACTTAAATTTCTTTGGGGAACACAATGATTTAAACATAAAAATCCCCACCTACGTATTCTCTAACAAGTAGATCATTTTCAAAAGACTCTGAGCAAATATGCACCTCTATCTTATATCCATCTTCTAATACTGTGAAAAAGCCAATATGAAAAACTTACATTATCCAACTCTATAAAAAATTGTAAGGGTTCTTACCTCGACCTAAAACACAAACAGCCATTAAGTTGGATGAATAGTAAGTAGAATGGAATTTCAGTAGCTCTTGTCTTACATCAATGCCTTCTTGGTTTGGTCTAGTCTCCAGAGTATATTTGTTACCTGGAAGAGAAGAAAAGGCATTTTTTAGAAAAAGCAAAATATGTGGACTTTTAAAGTTTTGTAATTATCACTGATATTCCTTAAGATGAACTTTAAAAATAGAGTTCTAATACACATAACTCAAATTTATTTGAATGTTAAGTGAATAAACAGGATAACATAGTACAAACCAGAAACGTTTTAAACTATAGTCTTCTCTACGTAATTAGTGCAGTGGCGCGATCTCGGCTCACTGCAAGCTCCGCCTCCTGGGTTCTCGCCATTCTCCTGCCTCAGCCCCCTGAGTAGCTGGGACTACAGGCACCCGCCACCACGCCCCGCTAATGTAGAGATGGGGTTTCACTGCGTTAGCCAGGATGGTCTCGATCCTGACCTCGTTATCCGCCTGTCTCGGCTCCCAAAGTGCTGGGAGCCACTGTGCCCAGTCTTTTTTTTTTTTTTTTTTTTTTTTTGAGACAGAATTTCGCCTTTGTTGCCCAGGCTGGAGTGCAATGGCACGATCTTGGCTCACCCCAACCTCCACCTCCCAGGTTGAAGTGATTCTCCTGCCTCAGCCAATCTAGTAGCTGGGATTACAGGCATGCGCCACAACGCCTGTCTAATTTTGTATTTTTAGTAGAGACGGGGTTTCTCCATGTTGGTCAGGCTGGTCTTGAACTCCAGACCTCAGGTGATCCGCCTGCCTCGGCTTCCCAAAGTGCTGAGATTGCAGGCCTGAGCCACCGAGC
>NC_045442.1:41138266-41173173 GCF_002776525.5 Piliocolobus tephrosceles | reverse complement strand
AGTTCAAGACCAGCCTGACCAACATGGAGAAACCCCGTCTCTAATAAAAATACAAAATTAGCCAGGTGTGGTGGCGCATGCCTGTAATCCCAGCTACTTGGGAGGTTGAGGCGGGATAATCACTTGAACCCAGGAGGCAGAAGTTGCAGTGAGCCGAGATCGCGTGGAGCCCGGATCGCACCACTGCACTCCAGTCTAGGCAACAAGAGGGAAACTCTGTCTCAGAAGAAAAAAATTATACTTCTTTGCTGGGCACAGTGGCTCACACCTGTAATCTCAGCACTTTGGGAGGCCAAGATGGGTGCATCACCTGAGGTCAGGAGTTCAAGACCAGCCTGGCCAACATGGTGAAACCCCCTATTAAAAATAAAAAAATTAGCCAGGCATGGTGGTGGGCGCCTGTAGTCTCAGCTACTTGGGAGGCTGAGGGATGAGAATCACATGAACCTGGGAGGCGGAGGTTGCAGTGAGCCAAGATCGCACCACTGCACTCCTGGGCAACAGAGTGAGACTGTTTCAAAAAAATATGTCTATATCTGTATCTATATTTCCACTTCTTAAAATCCCTATGAGATAGTATTATGAGCGCTTAAAAGACAAAGTAAGATCCACATGGCCCCCATTCGTGCTTATTTTAATTTTCAATTCTCTATGTACTCCATAATTAATTGAACAGAGTCACTAAGGGATTTTTTTGGAACTTGCCAAGTTACTTGTGGAAAGAAATTCACTATTTTGGGCCAAAGCATTAAATTTGTGATGTGAATTCTCATAGATGTGATCTAGACTGGTTAAAAAAAGGATACAATGCTATTTTTATAACTCTCCAGCTATGTATGTAGTGAACTACTAACAGCTCTCATGAAATCTTAATAACTAATTCAAGTAGGGTAAAATATGTAAGTCAAAAACAAACAGTCAAATTCTCTAAATAATACCTTGCAAATTAGGGACTGGAAGATGAAATTCCAATGATCGGTGTCTCTCCAAAATGGCATCTTAACCGGAAATATCCTAAGATCCTGGCACAATAACTTTTATTATTGGTTCTACTTACACTACTGAGATCCTGTCTTTCTTCTGCAGAGATAAAACTATGGTAGAGTATGTTCTTGATGTGATTTAATTTTTTTTTTTCTTGTGTTTTTATAATATCTGATCCAGGGGCACTGGGAAAGTCCCTCTTTCATGAAATTGGATGTCTACAGAAAGCCACCAGATGGCGCTCTCAAACTCAGTCTTCAGCTCAGTAGTGCTGCACAGTACTGAGTAAAGAAAGATTTATGTCCCAGAATACTTAACAGATTCAGTGAAGAGAAAATGTGCAAGAAACAGCCTAGCAAGTAACCTTAATCTTAACTCATTAACTTTTTCCTAGTCACAAAGTAATCACATACTTTCATACTCACTAGACGTAGCTTATCACCCAAGTTTCCAGGTTGTTCTTGTTTTTAAGGTATGGTCTTACTCTGTTGCCCAGGCTAGACTGCAGTGGTATAATCACAGCTCACTACAGCCTCGACCTCCTGGGCTCAAGATCCTTCTACCTCAGCCTCCAGAGTAGCTGGGACCACAAGCATGTGCCATCACGTCCAGTTATTTTTTTATTTTTTTGGTAGAACCAGGGTCTATGTTGTCCAAGTTGGTTCCAGGTTCTTAATTAGTCCTCTCAATTTCTCAGTGAAGATGAGCTCAAGCTGGGCACAGTGAATCATGCCTGTAATCCCAGCGCTTTGGGAGGCCAAGGCAGGCGCATCACTTGAGGCCAGGAGTTCAAGACCAGCCTGGCAAATACGGTGGCATGCCTATCATCCCAGCTACTCAGGAGGCTGAGGCATGAGAATCACTTGAAACCAGGAGGCAGAGACTGCAGTGAGCCATGATCGCACCACTGCACTTCAGCCTGGGTGACAGAGTGAGACTCCGTCTGATTGACTGATAGATAAATAAATAAACAAATAAATAAGACCTAGTTCTGCTTTACTGCCCAGAGAGGTCCTGAGACATTCTCTCACTCTACCTGAGGGGTCCAGATGCTCTTAGATGCATACCCATAGTCCTAACTCCTTAGGAAAAAAAAAAAAAAAGGCCTTTCACTGGAGAATGTTTGAAGTTCTCTCATATCAAGGTGAAATCTGAGTATTGATGATGCCTTCCTTTTCTACTAAATGAAGATTCTAAAAGCCACAGTTCCAGAGGGAGTTTTGCTTAAGCTCCTTAGTGCTTTACATTGCCATCTCGGCTCACTGCAACCTCCACCTCCAAGGTTCAATTGATTCTCCTGGGGCCAGATATCTTCTGACTTCATAGCCTTGAACAAGTTACTTTACTTCTCTGTGGCTCAATCTGCTAAACTGATATTAGTGGGCTTATAGTACATAGTAAGAAAAACACATGTAAAAAAAGCATAAGACTATTACTTAACAAAAATGTTAAAGTCTTACGACACCAAAATGTTGTTTAGTATGCAGAGAATGAGAACTCAGACACTGCCTGAGGGAGTGCATCTTGGATCAACCACTACAGGAAACAATCTAGTCAATTTGAAGATGTCCACATCCTACTACATAGTAATTCCACTCCTGGATATATGTATCCAGAGAAGTCTGTGTACAAGGAGACATGTACAAGAATTCCATAGTAACACTGTTTCACTAACAGGAAAATGGATAAATAGTGGTACAGTCATTCAGTGAATTTTTCAAAGAGCAATAAAATACAAAAATTATCAGAGGAATACTCATCAATATGGACAAGTCTTACAAAACAAAATGTTGAATGAAAAAATACAAGCAGCAGAGATTACATACAATAAAACACTATTTCTATGAAACATAAAAACATATAAAACTATACACACGGAAATGATAATCATTAAAGAAGATAGTGGTTATCTCTCAGGAGCAGGGAGGAAAATGCAATTGAAGTGTACACCGGATGCTCAAAGTGCATTTGTAACATTCTCTTTCTTTAAGCAGTGTGACAGGGAATGATCTGGCAAATGTCTGTGTACCTACCTCTTTGTATGACAACTACATCATACATCTGTAAAAATACTGAAGTATTTAACATAATACTTAATGAATAAACAACAGAAAATGAACAACAAACAGTAGCTACTGCTGTTACAATCTGAATTGTAGGAAGGACTCTTGGCTTCTGAGTGGATTATTAAATAAAAAGATGTACTCACCAAGGAAAAAAACAGATTGTGGCTAGAAGCTGAGTAAATGGTCCAGATGACTGCCCCCAACAACTAAGAATCCATGTATGGAGAACAACGTGAATAAGACTGGGATAATAAATACCAGTTTAGTCTCTAGACACATACTGTCCTAATTATGGAGGATCAGGGTTGCTCACCTACTGGGACCCTTCCACTCTAGGCCTGCTAGGAGAGAACATTGCCTTGGCATTTAGGAATTCAGGGATTCTTGTCCTGACTCCATCATGTGCTAATTAGAAACCCTGGAAAAGTCTCCAAATATCTCCAAGGGGTCATTTATTTCATCTGTAAAATAGGGATAATATGGATATTTGTCCAGTTGGCAAGAGCAAGGAAGGGCTCAATCCCTGACTCTCCTTCATTTCCTAGCTGTGAGACACAGGCAGGTTTCTTAACCTCTCTTACACCTCAGTTTTACTTATTCATAAATGAGAATAGTAAGAGAACCAACCTCACAGGATTGCTGTGAGAATTAAAATATAAATAATCTGCTGGGCTCGGTGGCTGACGCCTGTAATCCCAACACTTCAGGAGGCTGAGGCAGGCGGATCATTGGAGGTCAGGAGTTTGAGACCAGCTTGGCCAATATGGAGAAACCCCGTCTCTACTAAAAATACAAAACTTAGCCAGGCATGGTGGCAGTCACCTGTAGTTCCAGCTACTCAGGGAGGCCAAGTCAGGAGAATCGCTTCAACCCGAGAGGTGGAGGCTGCAGTGAGCCGAAATCAAGCCATTGCACTCCAGTCTGAGCAACAGAGCAAGACTCCATCTCATAAATAAATAAATAATCCATGTTAAGGCTCAGCATAGCATCTATCAGACAATAATTACACAGTATTAACATGGGGTTTTGTGAAGCCTAAGAAATGTAATAATGGATGTGAAGAGGGGTTGGTAATTTGTAAAATCCAGTAAGTGCTACTTTATATTTTCATTTTAACAACTTTTATTTTATTTTCAATTCTGTTTAGAATAAATAAAGCTTACAAACTCAGTACTAATGTATATGAATGCTGATTTTCAAGGGAATAAAATTTATTTTCCTGGAAAATTCTGAAGTCAGCAATATATTTCTTATTCTGAGAAGGAATGAGTTTTAAGTTTTAGAAATGTCTTAGAAACCAGAGCTTTCTCCAATAGTATGTTCTCAGGAAAGGTCAACTTTATAGTTATAACCCATTTTAATTTTATACGTTCTCTGAAAACCCAAGATCCTGAAAGTTAGGCTAACATATGTATAGCTAGTTAGTTGGAATTATTATAAACTTTTTTTAAAGTCTTTTCTTCTTGCTATAGCAATCTTCTAAAAATCCTGGAAGTGAGAGACTAAAGCCTTTTAATATATGTGAATTTTCTCACAAAATTTAAAATGAAAATTCCTCTGCAGCTAAGTATATGCAAGCACAAGATATGAGTTATAAGAGGGAATTTTAAGCAAAAACCTCTTAAATGCCATCAGAAAACATTCCTACACTTGATTGGTTCAGCTCTTGTTTTCAGTAAATTTCTAGTTTTCTGTAGACACATATCCCATTGAGGGTAAAAAGGTAACAAAATCCATGGAAAAGCTTAGGGAACAATAAATGATTACATGGACTAAAATATATGAAATGTTTTTATATCCATGAGTTTATGTGATACACTCAAAAAAACAAATTAGTCACCTTAAAGGATGCTGACAAACCAATTCATTATTTTCAAAACTGGTCAATAAATGGAATGGAATAAAAGCATTTATCCTGCCTTTCCTATAGTAACTGTACCACTGACTAGCCAAATAGTAGAAAAAGAGATTTTACAGTAGTACTCAAATTAACCAAAACAGATGGAATAATAGAATTAGCATTAGAAAAAACAAAATTAGGGAGGTGATGCACTGAGAATCAATGTTTGCAACATCATAAATAAATGACCAGACATTGTATGCCCAATGGAAAAATACATCACCACCTGTGAAGGTGCCTTGTCAAAAAGTCAAACATAAATTTGATCAAACCTCTATATCCAACTGCCAATTTGTAGAAATACAGAAGACAGAGGAACTTGTTAAACTACATTGTTAGGGGTGCAGTAAAAAAAAAATCTAGGCTATGAGAAGTTCGATAAAACAAACAACCTGATTATTCAATAAATAAATTCCAAGAGGGGAGTGAGGGGAAGGAGCAGAAGAAAAGATGAAGGATGAACTTATAAGCTAAAAAGAGACTTAAAAGACATCAGACTGGTGTGTTGGCTCACTTTGGGTGGCTCACTTTGGGGTCCTAGCACTTTGGGTGGTCAAGGTGGGAGAATCGCTTGGAGCTAGGATTTCAAGACCAGCCTGGACAACATAGTGAGATCCTGTCTCTACAAAAATTAAAATAATAATAATAATAAAGGACATATCAAACAGTCACTAATACTTGAGCCTTATTTGGACTCTGATTCAAATAAACTTTAAAAATTATGATTTTTATAAGAACACTAGAAATTTGAACACTAACTGGATATTTGATAATAATGGTAACAATAATGGTATTTTTATGTTTTTAAAAATGAACTGTTATGTTTTAGAGATATATACTGAAATATATATGAGCAAAATGATATCTAGAACCTCTTCAAAATAATACAAAAGGGTAAATGGAAATGTAATGCACACATAGGGTCATTATAGCATTTTGTGTACTTTTGTGTATGTTTTAAATCCTTCACAAAAAAAAATGGTGAAGGGAAAGAAAGAGGAAATAAGGGTGGGAGGGAAGAGAGAAAAAAGTAATTGAACTTGTATTAGAGCCTGATTTGGTGTGTTATTATCTTTACCACAGGATCAGGAGTCACTGAACTACCCTCTGGCTCATATTCCACAATTTTATTTGGTTCTATTTTTTTATTCTATTCCTTCCTATTTCTCTATGCAAAGGCATCCTTTGTTATACTCAAACTATCCTAACTCACGTTCTCCAAAAGAAACCAGGCTCACTCCTTGGTCTTTTCTTCATGTCATGGTTTTGGGGGTCAACCTAATTATTATCATGAAGAACATAGGCTTTGAGTTCAGACTGACTTGATAATTGAAATCCATAACCTATACAGAGAGTTCCACTACTGCCCTATCGCTCTCCTCTCTGTACTCCCTGCAAGACTAAAACATTAGTCAAATACAATAAATATTAGTTCCTTTTCTTTTTCCCCTTGAATGGCTCTTCCTTCTGCTTAAGGAAATCTTATCTATACTTCAGGAGAAGTGAAACTGCATCTCCACTAAGATCCTGGAGAATTAAATTCTGGGCAACACGAAAACAGGCAAAATAGAATAGTGTTTAAAAGCTCCAAATCTGGACTCAGATCCTGACTCCAGCACTTAAAAGCTGAGGGACCCTAGGCAATTTAATTATCTTAAGTCTTAATCTACACGTATGTAAGACGGAAATAAGAGCATCTACCTACTGGGGTTACTGTGAGAATTATTAGAAATTAAATAATCCACGTAAAGTGCTTAGCACAGCACTCAATAAAAATTAGTAAGAAAAAGGAGGAAGAAAAAGGAGAGATGATGATCCTGGAAAATCAAAGCTAAAATTACACTCAATGAAATCCTGGGTTTGCCTTGCTTCTCCAACTAAACTTTCAGCACCTTGAGTGCAATGACATTGGTTATACTTCTTTGCATTTTCGAATGCACTTTACATGTAGGGGGACTAAAAAATTACTTTTCAACTGAGAGAGACAAAATTTGGGCTCATTTATATTTATAATCCTATGAACTTGCAATAAGCATACTAGAGTAAATAGCAGCGGAGTCAGAGAGATCACTTGAGCTCAGGAGTTTGAGACTAGCCTGGGCAACATGGTGAAACCCTGTCTCTAGTAAAAATACAAAAACTAGCCAGGTGTGACGGCACATGCCTGTAATCCCAGCTACTCTAGAGGCTGAGGCAGGAGAATCGTTTGAACCCAGGAAATGAAGGCTGCAGTGAGCCGAGATTATGTGACTGCACCCCAGCCTGAATGACAGAAGGAAACCCTGTCTGAAAGAAAGAAAAGAAAAGAAAAGAAATTTTCTTTCTTTTCACTGGCTGGGTGCAGTGGCTCACACCATAATCCTAGCACTTTGGGAGCCCAAGGTGGGCAAATCACCTGACGTCAGGAGTTCGAGAGCAACCTGGCCAACATGGTGAAACCCCTGTCTCTACTTAAAAAAAAAAAAAATTAGCTGGGTGTTGTGGTATGCGCCTATAATCCCAGCAACTTGGGTGGCTGAGACATGATAACCACTTAAACCTAGGAGGTGGAGGTTGCAGTGAGCCAAGATCATGCCATGTCACTCCAGCGTGGGCGACAAGAGTAAGACTCAGTCTCAAAAAAAAAAAAAAAGTCACCCACACCTAAAATACAGCCCCACCCTCTATAGTCTTGTCTTCTACTTTGCCTTTCCTTCTACCTATACATGAAGGAGTACCTGTTTCAATGCTCCCACCCACTCTTTGACCTCCTTCTCTTATTTCCCTCCCAGCTGACTAAACCCAGTTGCTCCCACAGTGTCGGCAGAGTTATGTTTGGAGAAACTGATCAGTAAGGCATAACCAGAACTAAGTTTTTCCTTTTCCTATTCTAAACCTACTTGTAAATATTCAGTGTTCCTACTTTAATTCCATGAAGAGGCAAACAAAAAAACAAAATAGGGCAGAAAAATGGCTTCCAATTTATCAGGAACTATGAAACTAAAGGCATATGTGAATAATGAAGAGAAAAAGCCAAAGTGGACACCAACTGAATTCAATAACATAGTAAAAACATCATTCATAAATTAGCCAGGCATGTAATCCTAGCTACTTGGGAGGCTGAGGCAGAACTGCTTGAACCTGGGAGGTGGAGGTTGCGGTAAGCCGAGATTGCACCACTGCACTCCAGCCTGGGTGACACAGCGAGACTCTACCTCAAAAAAAAAAAAAAAAAAAAAGAAAAGAAAAATATAAATATATATATGTATCATTCAACATGATCAAGCGGGATTCATCTCAGGGATGCAAAGATGGTTCAACATATACAAATCAGGCTGGGCACAGTGTCTCATGCCTATAATCCCAGCACTTTGGGAGGCCAAGGCAGGTGGATCACCTAAGGTCAGAAGTTTGAGATCAGCCTGGCCAACATAGTAAAACCCTGTCTCTACTAAAAATACAAAAATTAACCAAATGTGGTGGTGGGCGCTGCAATCCCAGCTTCTTGAAAGGCTGAGGCAGCAGAATCACTTGAACACAGAAGGTGGAAGTTTGCAGTGAGCCGAGATGGCACCACTGTACTCTAGCCTGGGCGAAAGAGTGAGACTCCATCTCAAACAAACAAACAAACACAAAATATATACAAATATATACAAATCAATAAACATGATACATCACAGGGCCAGGTGTAATGGCTCATGCCTGTAATCCCAGCATTTTGGGAGGCCGAGGCAGGTGGATCACTTGAGATCACGAGTTCCAGACCAGCCTGGCCAACATGGCAAAACCCAGTCTCTACTAAAAATACAAAAATTAGCCAGGCATGTGCCTGTAATCCCAGCTACTGGGGGGGCTGAAGAAAGAGAATCACTCGAACCCGGGAGGTAGAGGTTGCAGTAAGCCGAGACTGCACCACGGCCCTCCACCCTGGGAAACAGAGTGAGACTGTATCAAAACAAAATAAAACAAAAACATGATACATCATAGTAACAGAATCAAGGACAAACACCATAAGCTGAAAAAGGTATTTGACAAAATTCAACATCCCTTCACGATAAACATTCTCAACACACTGGGTACAGAAGGAACATATGTCAAAACAATAAAGGCCATATATGACAAACTCAGAGCTAACATCATATGGAACAGCAAAAAATTGAAAGCCTTTGCTCTAAGATCTGAAGAAGACAAGCATCCCCACTTTTACCACTTTATACACATAGTACTGGAAGTCCTAGCCAGAGCCATTAGACAAGACATAAAGGGCATCTAAAATGTAAAGAAAGAAGTCAAACTGTCATTGTTTGTAGACAACATAATCTTATATTTAGAAAAACCTAAAGACTCTACCAAAAACACCTGTTAGAACTGATAAATGAATTTAGTAAAGTTGCAGGATACAAAAGTCAGCATACCAAAATCAGTGGCATTTCTATATGCCAACAGTGAACAATCTGGAGAGGAAAAAAGGAAAAAAAAAAAAAACAAAACAAATCAAGAAAGCAATCCCATTTATAATAGCTACAAAAAACAAAAACAAAAACAAAAAACACACAAAAAAACATAAAACACACACACACACACACTCTAAGAACAAATGGAACCAAAAAAGTAAAAGATCTCAGCCTGGACGCAGTGGCTGACACCTGTAATCCCAGAACCTTGTGAGGCCAAGGTAGGCGGATCACTTAAGCTCAGAAGTTTGAGACCAGTCTGGCCAACATGCGAAACCTCGTCTCTACTAAAAATACAAAAATCAGCTGGGCATGGTGGTGCAAGCCTATAATCCCAGTTACTTGGGAGGCTGAGGCAGAATTACTTGAACCCAGGAGGTGGAGGTTGCAGTGAGCTGAGATGGCGCCATCTCAGAGTGGGACTCCGTCTCAGAAAAAACAAGAAAAAAGTAAAAGATCTCTACAATGAAAACTATAAAATACTAATGAGAGAAATTAAAGAGGGCATACACAAAAAGGAAAGATATCCTGTGTTCACGGGCTGGAAGAACTAATAATGTTAAAATTCCATACTATCCAAATATCTACAGATTCAATACAACCCCTATCAAAATACCAATGACATTCTCCACAGAAATAGAAAAAAAAAATCCTAAAATCTATATGGAATCAAGGCAAGGACGTTTTCAGAATCCTACTGTCCTTTCACAGCTACCAATCAGGTATTATACTATTAACATGATTTATTTAACATTATTATGGGCTTCACAAGCACAGTCTCATTTAATATTGACATCAACCTGACGTGGAAGGAAACTGGGGCTTAGAGAAGTTAAGAGGCTGGGCAAGATGGTTCATGCCTGTAATCCTAGCACTTTGGGAGGCTGAGGCAGGAGGATCACTTGAGCCTAGGAGTTTGAGATCAGCTTGGGCAACATAGGGAGACCCCATCTCTACAAAAGATTAAATAATTAGCTGAGTGTTGTAGCGTGTGCGTGTAGTCTCAGCTACTTGTGAGGCTGGGGTAGGAGGATCATTTGAGCCCAGGAGGAGGAGGTTACAGAGTGCCAAGATTGCACCACTGCACTCCAGCCTGGGCAACAGGGTGAGGCCCTGTCTTCAAAAAAAAAAAGACAGGGTCTATGTTGCCTAGACTGGTCGTGAACTCCTGGGTGCAAACCATCCTCCTGCCTCAGCTTCCTGAGAAGCTGGGATTACAGGTACATACCACCACATCTAGCTTTTTGTGTCTCTTTTGAACAAGAATTTTAAATTTCAATGAGGTCAGGTTTATCTCTAAACCTATGGTTTATGTCTATCTTTATGGGTTTTTTTGTGTGTTTAAGAATTTTTCTTCTACCTGAAGATCAAAAAAATTCTCATATATTTTCTTTTAAAAGCTGTAGTGAACCAAACTCAGTGGCACGTGCCTGTAGTCTATGGAAAGTCTACATAAAGTCCTAAGAAAGAATTATATTTTCTTCATTCATTTATAATGTACCTCTTCCTTACATCAAGTTTCCATGTTTGTGGATGTTTCCAGGATCTATGATCTGTTCTACTGGTATCTTCATGCACCCCTGCATCAATTCTAATACTGTAACAACTAGAACTTTATAATAAGTCTTGGTACCTGGTAGAAGTAGTTTTCCTTGTTCTTCAAAATTATCTTAGCTATTCTTGGCCTTTTACTCTCTTATTAATTTTATAATGAGATTATAAAATCCCTCAAAAAAACTTACAGGACTTTCAACTGGCACTGCACTGAATTTAGAGAAATTTGGGGCATATTTACATTTGTGTTATATAGAGTTTAACTATCCATGTGCATGATAAACCTCCCCATTTAGGCATTCTTTTATATCCATTACATATTTCTTGCAACTCTTTCACTGGATTTCTGAGTATTTTACAGCTTTGTTAAATATTGCGAATGAAATAATTTTTACCCCAGCATTTTCCTGTAATTGATTATTGATACAAGAACAAGAACGGGTGCAGTGGCTCATGCCTGTAATCCCAACTACTTGGGAAGCTGAGACAGGAGAATTGTTTGAACCCGGGAGACGGAGGTGGCAGTGAGCCAAGGTCGCACCACTGCACTCCAGCCTGGGTGACAGAGCAAGACTCCATCTCAAAACAAAACAAAACAAAAAAAACAACCGCAATTTTAGCGTGTTTCTCTTCTTTCTGGCAACCTTGCTTAATTATTTGTAATGACTGATCTGAAGATTTCCTTCAGTATTTTTATGGAGGCAACTCTATCATATAGAAATAAAGAAATAGGTTTTGTTTGTTGTGCTTCCTTTCCATCTTTTATAATCACATTTTCCCCTTGACTTACTATAATGATTAATACTTGTAAGTATAGCCAAACAAAAAGTGATGGTGGGCATCCTTATTTTTTCAACAGAAATCCTCTGAAACCTCCATTAATCATGATGTTTGACAATAGTTTTTAATTAGCTTAAAAGTTTTTTATTGTTGTGGTTTATTTTTGTTCATGGATGAGTGCTGTGTTTTATCCAATGCTCAGAGTTTATTGTCTATCACTTCCAAACTGTGGGTCAGGACCCATTATATTGTAATTAAATGCATTTAAAGTATTAGCAGACCACAGATTCTCTACAAAAAAAAACACAAAAAACAGAATATAACGGAAAGTGCCAGACTACATCCCATGATGTAAGATAGCGTTTGACAAAACTTTTGTTTCAGCTGCTTATACAAACACATATATGTGCTCTGAATTGCTAAATAAAATGTCCTTCTTACTATGAGTTGTATACAAAAAAGAGTTTGAAAGCCACTAATCTATACTATTTCTGAAGCATGAAAAATGTTAGGGACAAACATCTTACTGTAAAGTTTTCTTAAAACAGATAACACAATGTGTGGTTTTTATTCATTCAAAAATACATACCTTTTCCTGGTATTATTATTTTAAATCAAAATCCCTTGATGAGACTAGGCATGATGGCTTATGCCTGTAATCCCAGCACTTTGGGAGGCTGAGACGGGGGTATCACTTGAGGTCAGGAGTTTGAGATCAGCCTGGCTAACATGGTGAAATCCCATCTCTACTAAAAATACAAAAATAGCTGGGCATGGTAGTGGGTGCCTGTAATCCCAGTTACTCGGAAGGCTGAGGCAGGAGGATTGCTTGAATCTGAGAGGCAGAGGTTGCAGTGAGCCAAGATCACCATACTGTACTCCAGCCTGGGCAACAGAGCAAGACTGTCTCAAAAAAAACAAAAACAAAAACAAAAACAAAAACAAAAACAAATTCCCTGATGAACAAAGTGGCCCACATTCACAAAAACATCTGAGGCCAAAGCAATCTACATACATTAGCATAAATTTCTGACAAAGGATCCTACTTCAAGGATCACTTTTGCAAAGTTTTAAATATGCATAATATCTGAGATGAGGGCATACAGCTTTCATCAAATTTTCAAATGTACCTGTGACCTTAAAAATACATACAACTATGGCTGGGCACGGTGGCTCACGCCTGTAATCCCAGCACTTTGGGAGGCTGAGGCGGGCGGATCATGAGGTCAGGAGATCGAGACCATCCTGGCTAACACGGTGAAACCCCATCTCTACTAAAAAAAAAAAAATACAAACAATTAGCTGGGCGTGGTGGCAGGCGCCTGTAGTCCCAGCTACTTGGGAGGCCGAGATAGGAGAATGGCGAGAACCCGGGAGGCAGAGCTTGCAGTGAGCCAAGATTGCACCACTGCACTCTAGCCTGGGTGACAGAGCAAGACTCCGTCTCAAAAAAAAAAAAAAAAATACATAGAACTTCTACTCCAAAAAATTCAATGTAAGTTTATAATTCTAAAATCAGAAAGTAACTTGACATTTGTATTATTTATATCACATTTTCTGTACTGCGTACTGAGTCTGGCTCACTTGTTTCTCAGCTGTTTATATTACCGTGTACTTTGCTAACTGCCTAGCTTTGTCAGGCTATAAAAAGAAATATGCCCTGAAACTTCACCCATATGGATATGCCATGCAATGTATCCCTTTGCCCATCATTCCTGAAATCCTGCTATAGAATATTTTAAGATTGTTCTTGTGGCCAGGCATGGTGACTCATGCCTGTAATCTCAGCACTTTGGGGGGCTAAGGCAGGAAGAATACTTGAGGCCAGGAGTTCAAGACCAGCCCGGTCAACATAGTGAGATCCCATCTCTACAGGAAAAAAAAATGTTCCTTGTTTGTGACCAGAAGTAACATTACTCACCTTATTCACTGGATTTATTTCTGGAAAATGTGTAACTGCTTTCTGATTATGCTGATTATAATTTGTCACCAGTGAAGTTATTTTAAAAAAGGTAACTCCCAAAGAGGAGTTCCAACATATTCTGCACAATAGCAGCATTGTTTGTGTAAGTATCTAACATACCAAAGAGACTACTTTAAAAAACAAATAATCGCCGGGCGCGGTGGATCACGCCTGTAATTCAGCACTTTGGGAGGCCGAGGTGGGCGGATCACCTGAGGTCAGGATTTCAAGACCAGCCTGACCAACATGGCGAAATCCCATCTCTACTAAAAGTACACAAATTAGCTGGGCGTGGTGGCAGGCGCCTGTAATCCCAGCTACTCAGAAGGCTGAGGCGGGAGAATTGCTGGAATCTGGGAGGCAGAGGTTGCAGTGAGCTGAGATCAGGCCACTGCACTCCAGCCTCGGTGACAAAAGCCAGACTCCATCTCAAATAAATAAATAATCATTTGAATGTAATGTTTTTGAAAAAACAAAAAAAAAAGTTGGTGTTTTTTTTTTTTTTTTTTTTTTTGAGACAAGGTCTTACTATCACCCAGGCTGGAGTGCAGTGGCTCAATTGTGGCTCACTGCAGTTGACCTCATTGGCTCAAGCCATCCTCAGCCTCCCAGGTAGCAGGGACTACAGGCACACATCACCATGCCTGGCTAATTATTTTATTTTCTTGTAGAGACAGTGTCTCACTATGTTGCCCAGGCTGGTCTCAAACTCCTGAACTCAAGCAATCCTCCCACCTTGGTCTTCCAAAGTATTGCAGTTATAGGCATGAGCCACCATGCCTGACCTGATATTTGTTTTTTAAAACTCACATTCCCTTCTTGACATACCATGTATGCTGATATTCTCCACAAAAATCACTTCTCAAAAAATTCAGCATTATGTAAACATTCTAAGAACCATACTATTCATCTTGGCAACTATGTTAACATTGAGTGCCAAGTACTACGGTTCTAAAGAATATACTATCACTGCTTCAAAGTGTAATTTTTGAAAACTCCTAATTCTGTAAAGCTATGCTAATTTCTCTGACTGCTGTTGGATATATTAGAATGATATCCAAACTTAAAGTTGTCTTTATGGTTTTAAAAAGTTCCCAAAACTAATTTATAAAATAAGCATGTTCTCATAATAGAGAAGTTAATTTTTAAGCATAAATTTCTAAGTACACTAAATAATATATTATCATTCTTATACACTTTTATAATACCCAAAACAATATTTTAAAAGTAAAGCAATCTATTAACAATGATTACCTCTGGTGAGTAGGACTGGTAGGAATAGATAAAGAATAGACAGACTTGGTGTTTCTGCTTTTATTTTTACTTTAAATGCTTTTGTACTGTTTAAATATTTAAACAAGTACTTTTTAATGAAAAATTGAAGAAAAAGGTACAATTATAAAGTCAAGAGTCTCCACATTTATCTTACTCTACTTCCTGTTATCCCCACTTCTTATCTCCCTCTAGGAGACTATAGCACTTTCAGAGCAGGGATCTTCTGTGTCTTCTACAGTGTCCTGTCTCCCACAGAGCTAACCCCATAGCAGATGCTATGCATCTGGATTAGCAGAAGTGGAGGAAATGAGGACAAGTGGATTCAACAATACTATAGTGAGCCTTTACAAAAAAAGTACTTTGGAAGGTAGGCTTCGGAATAAAAGAATCTATTATCTTCTCCATATGGAATGCTGGTTAATATCTATTCACAACTCTAACTGCTCTGCTCCTTAAATGTTTAGAACCCTATTTGAACAGGATATAAGTAGAAATGTGGAATTTTGAAATCTATCCTGAATTGTAAAATATGCCATGAACTGTATATGCCATGGGTTATATACATAAATATATACATAAAATATAATACTATGCAGTGGCCTTGGGTTTAAATGAGGTCAAGGAAAACAGCTGTTGACAAACCTGTCCCAAATTTACTAAAGGGGTGTTTAGGATTCCCTGTAGCTTTTTCCAATTGAAAGAGTCTCCAGGCATCGTTCATCACATTCTTCTCATGTTCTGAGTCAACTGCATTCACCTCTCTGTCTTTGCAACTTTCATCGAACAAGGGGCACAGAAAAAACTGTGCAAACCTAAGGGTATGAAACATAATTAAAACTTGAAAGATGTCATTTTAAAAGAATGGTCTTTTAAAAAGATTTTTCAAACTTATTAGATAGGAAATGCAAATTTTGCAGAATCAGAAACATAACAATCATTGCTACTAAGAAAAAAGGAATATAAAATAAGTGCTATGGAAGAGAAGAAAAATCTAATATTGAACAGAGGTAAATGCAGAGGAGTTGATCTACCCCAGAGATGATAAATAGTGAAAATTTAAAAAATTAACACCAAAAAAGGCAGATTATGGAGACAACAGCAGTCTATTTAAGATTTTTAATTTGGCATGTCTATAAAAACTGTTATATGTGGTTAATTCTCCAAAAAAAAAAGAGAAAGAAAGAAAAAGGCAGGTCATAGTTTTGAGACCAATCTTAAATTTTAGGTGCAATGTCACTAAGACTCAGGCACCTTAGGACAAACAAGTGACCTACTTTTAACAGGCTTGATTTGAATATTTCTTTCTTCTTATGTAGAAAAACAAACTTGAATTAAAAACATAACGCAGTGAAAAACCTGAGGTATGACATAGTTTGACTAAGTCATGATTATGGGCTTTGATGAAATTATAAGAGAAACAGTCCATAAACTTTTAATAAGCAGTGATTCAGTAAATAACACAGTATGTAACTTTAACATAAGTAACCGATAGGCCTTTCTTGAGGCTATTCCTTAATAATAGTACCAAAGTTTAAGATACCTACAGCTAATAAATTAACTCTTCTATATCAGGTTAAATTTAACTCAGGATTCCTGTAGTAATTCTTAAGAAACTTCACATCCCATTTTATAGAATAAGACTTGATTTAGACGAAGTTAAGAGCAGAGGCTCTGGACTATTTTATTCAGTGGGTCTAAGGAACTCTTGGGTCTATAAACATCTCAGTTACTACACCTCACAGTCCAGCTGTCACAGAAGCCATTATCATTACTTGCTATTTACTTTAAGTGCCTAAGTAAATATGATACTGTGCTAAGTACTTTACATCTACCACAAGGGGAAACTCTATCTATCTAGAGTCTATAATCAAAGATGTATGAAAACAGAGAATTTCTGGCCACATAACATCTTTTACCCACCCCAATACCTCGAGGCTGGAAAAAATGTCTAACAGCTACATACCAAAGCTGGATAGGCCCAGATAAAGGGTCATGTTATGACACAGTATAATCAAGTTTTTTAAATGATCCTCTTATACAAGTGGATTTTTAGTTTGAGACAAGTAACAGACATCCTCCATCTTACAGAGATCTACTATATGAACATCTGCTGTAGCATTTGTAAAGCAGGAAATGAAATTCAGTGTATGATCCCAGGGCACTCATTAATGGAAGTCCTCTGGGAATACATATCAGAGATGATTATACCTCAAAGCTGCTGCCTAAAGACTGAAACATAAAATAGAATAAGTAGGAAACAGACTACTTTGACCCAGTACATATCGTAAACCCATGCCCTTGTCTTGATAACGCTTTTTCAAAAATACAACAATTATTATTAAAAGTAAGCAAATAAAGCTGACAGTGACTAAAAGTGTCAAATTTCATTATAGATCCAAAAAGTTGCTAAATTACACCTTGGCATCACAGAAAACTATAAATATTCACCAAGGATAAGTTACACTTCAATAATGAATCAAATCACTGATGTAACAAAAAAATTAGAAATTGTTAGCTGTATAAAAAATTGACCCCCAAAAAAAAAAATTGACCAAGGCTGGGTGCAGTGGCTCACACCTGTAATCCCAGCATTCTGGGAGGCCGAGGTGGGCAGATCACCTGAGGTCAGGAGTTCGAGACAAGCCTGACAAACATGGGGAAAGCCCATCTCTACTAAAAATACCAAATTAGCCGGGCATGGTGGCACATGCCTGTAATCCCGATTACTCAGGAGGCTGAGGCAGAATTGCTTGAACCCGGGAGGCGAAGGTTGCAGTGAGCCAAGACTGCACCATGGCATTCCAGCTTGGGCAACAAGAGCGAAACTCCGTCTAAAGAAAAAAATATGTATACATTGACCAAGAAATTAAATTGGCCTAATGGAGCTTGCTCCAGAAAACACTTTCAAAATATCCCCATGGTTGAAACAGCAGGTCAAAACGTTCTGTATCTACTAAGCATCCTTGAGAAGCAAGGAAATGAATGAGGAGAGAATATTTAAGGTTTAGCATTCTGGAACAGAAGTATGTCTGAAAAGAGATCAATGACACTATCAGGTTAGTCCTCATCACATGCTTTATATGTAACACCAGTTAGAATGGAAAGGGCTGCTGAAAATTCTATACCTCAATAAAATACTTTGCAGGCCTGAAGACTCATTTAAAGTCATGCCACTATTATTCCTTTACTACTCAGTAAATATATGACATCACTTATTTTTTCTTTTTCAGAAAACACAGGTTAAAATACCTTTTGTTAAACTATGAAGCTATAAAGCCATCTCTGTAGAAATAATAATTGTTATTATTATTAATGTGACAAGTACACAAAGTTGGATAATTCATAGGGTATTCTGCATTACCTGTCTAGGGCACCTTCTAGGTGTTCATGAGAAACATCAAAATAGTAATTGGTATGTTCTCCACTAGTAAAGGCATTTGAACTTCCTGCATGCTCACTGAGAAACTGGCTGTATTCATTTTCTTTAGGGTATTTCTTTGTTCCCAAAAAAAGCATATGTTCACAAAAATGACTTAAGCCAGCAATATGTGGAGGATCCGACAATGAACCTGAAAGAGAAAACACGTATATAATAAATCATTGTCTTATGTTGAAAGCTAGTAAGTACAGATGACTTGTAGTTCTTGTTAGCGTGACAACTCCAACCACATAATCAGAGAAAGTTAAGCACAAGCCACCTAAAATGGTATTATTTAGAAAGCAAATCAGTAGTCAGAAGACTGGTTTCTAGTGCCTGCTCTTGACACTAATTAGTTGGTAACTTTGGACAGGTTACTTAGTGTCTCCGAACATTAGTTTTACCACATCCTGGACAGGAAGAAAGAGCTGGACTCACAGTTTTAAGAGCTAGAATTTTCTTGTCATGATTTCATTGCAGGAGACTATACAGCACAGTGCTAACAGCATGCATTTGAGGGTTACCATTTCACAGCTAGTAGAGCCGGTAAGCACAATACTTTACCTATCTTGGCTCAATTGCTTCAATATATACCCATCTAAGAGGGCAGTGTGAGTACAAATTAGATGACATTTGCAAATCACTCTGGTAGTCCAAAGCATTATGGTAGGCAATAGTTATTTGTTCAATATTACCTTATTTCCTCAGTTCTAAAATGGCACTGAGTTAAAAGCTTTTCAAAGAAGACAAAAAGAAACACTGTCCCACTAACTGTACACATACATAAAAAGCAACCCAGCCGGGCACAGTGGCCCACACCCCTAATCCCAGCACTTCGGGAGGACGAGGTGGGCAGATCACCTGAGGTCAGGAGTTTGAGATCAGCCTGGCCTACATGGCAAAACCTCATCTCTAATAAAAATACAAAAATTAGCTGGGCATGCTGGCGGGCACCTGTAATCTCAGCTACTAGGGAGGCTGAGGTAGGTAAATTGCTTGAACCTGGAGGTGGGGGCTGCAGTGGGCGGAGACTGTGCCACTGCACTCCAGCCTGGGCAACAGACTGATACTCTGTCTCAGAGAAAAAAGAAAAAAAAAAAAGCAACCTGATTAAAGCAACATTAAATGTGTAAGAAACGTGCACATGGCAGGGCGTGGTGGCTCATACCTGTAATCCCAACACTTTAGGAGGCTGAGGTGGGTGGATCACCTGAGGTCAGGAGTTCGAGACCAGCCTGGCCAATGTGGTGAAACTCCATTTCTACTAAAAATACACAAATTAGCTGGGCGTGGCGGCGGTCACCTGTACTCCCAGCTACTCAGGAGGGTGAGGCAGGAGAATCGCTTGAACCTGGGAGGTGGAGGTTGCAGTCAGCTGAGATCGCGCCACTGTACTCCAGCATCGGTGACAACAGTGAAACTCCGTCTCAAAAAAAAAAAAAAAGAAAGAAATGTGCACACGAGGCTGGGCACGGTGGCTTACACCTATAATCTCTGCACTTTGGGAGGCTGAGGCGGGCAGATCATCAGAGGTCGGGAGTTCAAGACCAGCCTGACCAACATGGAGAAACCCTGTCTCTACTAAAAATACAAAATTAGGCGGGCATGGTGGTGCATACCTGTAATCCCAGCTACTCGGGAGGCTGAGGTAGGAGAATTGCTTGAACTAGGGAGGTGGAGGTTGCGGTGAGCAGAGATCGCACCATTGCACTCCACCCTGGGCAACAAAAGCAAAACGTCTACTCAAAAAAAAAAGAAATGCACACACAAGAGCCTATGAAATATATTAGGCCAGGCACAGTGGCTCACGCCTGTAATCCCAGCACTTTGGGAGGCCGAGGCGGGCAGATCACAAGGTCAAGAGATCAAGACCATCCTGGCCAACGTGGTGAAACCCCGTCTCTAATAAAATTACAAAAATTAGCTGGGCATGGTGGCACGCGCCTGCAATCCCAGCTACTCAGGGGGCTGAGGCAGGAGAATTGCTTGAATCCAGGAGGCAGAGGTTGCAGTGAGCCGCGATTACACCACTGCACTCCAGCCTGGCGACAGAGTAAACTCTGCCTCAAAAAAAAAAAAAAAAAACAGAAAAAGAAAAAGGAATATATTATTAAATGTACCAAGGTTAAAAAAAAATTGTAACTGTTACTGTAAAGAATGGCAATGAATTTTTGCTGCTAGGTCACCTTAGGTGGGAATCTAACAAAATGTCCTCAGAAAATGTAAGATTATTTAACTGAGACAACTGCAGTTTACCAATAGCTTTACAAGGGTTCTGGTATAAAATAAGGTACACGGAACTGGTAACTACTGAGTATTTAAACACGTATGGAAAGTTCTAATAAATGTTAACATTATGTCAATGAAACAAAACGAAGCTTAATTCACAATTTTCAATTGTACCTATATGCACATCAAGTGCTGCTGATGACTTATCCGTGGTGGGATCACTGATAAGAAGTACTTTGATGCCATTGGCCAGCTCTAGCCCTCGATATTCTCGCTTGTCTTCAGGAGACTTGGTAATGTGATTTCCTATTCTCTTGATGGCTGGATTATTCATTTTGCTGTAAGTCTTTTTTTGGAAACTGAAAAGAAAGAGATTATTAATTGTTTTGTGACTTTATTTTTAAGGACAAACAATAACATCAACTAAACCCATATAATACATCATCAGATTTTTTTAAATGCTGGAGGAAAACTTTTTATAGCCACTCTACAGGGTGCAGTCATTCCTTTCCTCCCTCTTACCCCTCATTCTTTCAGAGAAATGCTAACAAAATTGTTTTCATGGAGCCATATTTGTATCTGAAAGAGCACATGGATAGGGATTTGAGACAGGGTGGCTTAGACCATGTGTTGGTCTGTATGCAGAACTAGAATAGAGTTTTTTGCTGGTTTTTTTTTTTTTTTTTTTTTTTTGAGACAGGGTCTCACTTTGTCACCCAGGCTTGTATGCAGTAGCGTGATTTTGGCTCACTGCAGGCCTCAACCTCCTGGGCTCAAGCAGACCTCATCCTCCTGCCTCAGTTGCCCCAAGCAGCTGGGATTATAGGTGCTCACCACCACACCCAGTTAATTTTTCGTATTTTTTGTAGAGATGGGGTTTCAACTTGTTACCCATGCTGGTCTTGAACTCCTGAGCTCAAGCCATCTGTCCACCTCAGCCTCCAAATGTGCTAGGATTACAAGCGTCAGCCACTACGCCTGGCCTAGAATAGAGTTTTATTTCACACTATTTCAGAAGTACCTGCTGGAATAAGTTAGGTGAGATGTTGTGTAAGAATTATTACTGGGTCAGTCCAAACACTGCTCAAACTGATGATATTGAAAGATAGGGTAGATCTGGAACTTGCAGGTCTGATATACACATGCTCAGAACATAGGGAACAACCCCCATAGGGAACAACCCCCAATGAGGAATAATCCTGTAAAGTTCTAGTATAAAATAAGAGACCCGTGTTGTCCTATGATGGCAGCAATAACAAAGACATAAAACAAACAAACAAACAAAAAGTTGGAAGGACCCCAAGTAATTTTTATAATCTGCTGAAGAGCTGAATGCCAGAGCAGGAAAAGTCTGGCAATCTTAACAGAGATGTCAGAAAAATTCTCTTACAAAGGGCCTCTGACAGTCTTCTTTCTTCTCTAGAAAGGTTAGATTACAGTGATAGGAAAGGACTATCAGTACACAGAATCCTGTAGGGATGCTGGTTGGTATTAGGGCAGTGAAGGGACTTTCCAGAGTGTGGCGTATGCATGTTTTTTGAGAGCAGGACGGCCGGGCGCGGTGGCTCAAGCCTGTAATCCCAGCACTTTGGGAGGCCGAGACGGGTGGATCACGAGGTCAGGAGATCGAGACCATCCTGGCGAACACGGTGAAACCCCGTCTCTACTAAAAAATACAAAAAAACTAGCCGGGCGATGTGGCGGGCGCCTGTAGTCCCAGCTACTCCGGAGGCTGAGGCAGGAGAATGGCATGAACCTGGGAGGCGGAGCTTGCGGTGAGCTGAGATCCGGCCACTGCACTCCAGCCTGGGTGATAGCGAGACTCCGTCTCAAAAAAAAAAAAAAAAAAAAGAGAGCAGGATAGATGTAACTTTTGTCTATACTGGAGATTGCTTAATAGACCAAAAAAAAAAAAAAAAAAAAAAATTGAACCTGCTACTACTGGCAGGTTAATATACTGCCAGTATATAATTGAGTAAAGCCAAAAACATATCTGAAACTACAGAGGAAAAATAACCCTCTCTGAGCACATTTGCTTCTTACCTGCAAGACAAACTAAACAGATCTGACTGTTCCTTAAAGACTGATAGCTAGATTCAAAGGTAAGTAAGAGGGGGAAGAAATAGGCATACAATTATTTTAGATAATTTTTTTTTTTAATCTCTAGAGATTGAGAGAGGAAAAAAATCTAGTTTGCTTTCACCATTATACTCTCCTCTCTGAAATCACCTGTGACTATTCTCCTAATCTGCATAACAATTGATAAACCAAAGGGGTTTGTTGCTATTAAGACTGTCCCCTAGATCCCCTAGATCTATTATTTCTTTTTATCTCGCCCTCTCTTACAGTGCTGATAGATCTTCTTTAGAGGACAGAAGATACGGAATTTTAAAGATCAACATATCATACTAAATGTATAATACTGGTTTTAAAAATAACATAGTACTTTACAACAGATAGCGCTAATGGTCTTGCCCTATCTATAGTAAAAATCATTTCTTGAAAAACAAAGTATAAAATATAATACTAACATATTGGGGCTATAAGGTCACTGTTGGAAAATTCAAAAGCAACTTGAAACTGAAAAGCCATTATTAACAATTATTTTTGGGCGGGCGCGGTGCCTCACGCCTTTAATTCCAACACTTTGGGAGGCCAAGATGGGCAGATCACAAGGTCAGAAGATCAAGATTATCCTGGCCAACATGGTGAAACCCTGTCTCTACTAAAAATACAAAAAGCAGCTGGGCATGGTGCATGCACCTGTAGTCCCAGCTACTTGGGAGGCTGAGGCAAGAGAATCGCTTCAACCCAGAAGGCGGAGGCTGCAGTGAGCTGAGGTCAAGGCACTGCACTCCAGCCTAGCGATAGAGTGAGACTCCGTTTAAAAAAATAATAATTATTATTATTATTTTCTATCTCATTGGCCATAAACCACTTAAATTCAATGTCAAAGAATGATGAAAATATCTGAGTGCAAAGTCTAAAAAATGGTGTTTGTGGTAAAATAGTAGTAATTCCCAGGATGACAGGAAATGGTCTATTTCAGACTCCAAAGAGGGGTACAAGGAACCTCAGATAACAGTCCTAGGCCAGCCACAGTGACTCACACCTGTAATCCTAGCACTTTGGGAGGCCGAGCTGGGCAGATCACCTAAGGTCAGGAGTTCGAGACCAGCCTGGTCAATATGGTGAAACCCCGTCTTTACTAAAAATACAAGAAATTAGCTGGACATGGTGGTGGATGCCTGTAATCCCGGCTACTTGGGAGACTGAGGCAGGAGAATCGCTTGAACCCAGGAGGCAGAGGTTGCAGTGAGCCGAGATCATGCCACTGCACTCCAGCCTGGGTGCGACAGAGCGAGACTCCATCTCAAAAAAAAAAAAACAGTTCTGGTTAAGACATTTGGCAAAGGACAATCTGTTTAGACTGCAGCAAATGCCTTCAGTGTGTACGCAGTTTGTTTCAACAACACTGAATTCAATATAAATTAAATGATTTTTTAAAATGCAGCAACATAACACTAAATAAGCCACAAGGTAGCCTCCATTAATACCCCCAGCAAGAAGGGCAGTGTGAAAACAGCAGTGTTAATAAGAACCTCTGTGTGTACCAAAGAGAATGCCTGAACTTACTCCAGGCAAGAATCTACTCCAGGGAGAAAAGGGGTTGGTCTTCTAGCGATAGTTATACTCAATTTCCTCTGCGGTGCTTGACCCAGTGAGTTTGACTTAGGTAACCAAGAATTACAAATGATTAAAGTGTAATAATGATGATGATGATGATGGTCTAAAACTTCTGTCTAACCCACAACTGTGTAGAAGGGAGATGAAATATAGCTCACTTTGGAAGTATAAATTATCTTCCTATGTGGGAAGTTAAAAACTCTATATAATAAAGATAACCACCTCAACTATAAGCTACACTCTACTTTTTTTCAGGGTTTCAACTTCCCTTATCTGGATTTTAATTTTTTCAGACAAAAAAATATTTAAATTGTAAAACACAGAGTAGGATGTAGGTAGACAAAAGAGTTCCAACTCAGTAAGAACTATTTACAAATTATCAGAGTTCATCACAGGCATGGATATAACTTACTTGGATGCTGAAGTTGTGTGGGATTAATATTCCTGATATGGCTGAGAGTAAAGAGATGGATTTATTCTACAAGTCACACATAAAAATTAGTCCAACTACTTTTTGTACAAAGGATTAAGAAAAGCTAAAAATTTCCAAGGTGGCAATACTCCCTAATCAAATACCATGACTTCTTGAGGAAGTAAAACCCAAAAGAAACAGTAGCAACATTTTCAAACAAAACCTATTTCTGGCAATCCTATTCAATACAAAGTCTGGGTTTACCTATAGCATATCTATCAACACTTCCTACAGCAATTTGATTCTCACCTTCTGGAGAAGTGAAGACAATGACTGGGAACTCTTCCTCCTCTGATGATGAATTCATCAACAGCTTGCCTGTCTCTGTATTTATACTCATAAGATCACCTGTCTATCTACCTCAGATCATTAGCATAAAGCCTTCAAGAGTAATTTTATTTACAGCAAATGTTCTCCAATAAGCAAGCATACTGACAATTTAGATGACAAGCTAGTGTTAACCCAAATGCTTTCTCAGACATTTATATTTTTAACTTGTTAAAGTTAAAATTTTAGGAGCAATAAAATTACTTTCAATTCTAGGGACATTGTCATACACTGGAAACTTCATAAGGCACAGAAATGTCTTTTCAGCACTCTGATAAACTGGAGAGATATTTAGTAATTAATTACAACACTTATTTTGTCATTTTGTTCAGAATTTAAAACAATGACTATAATCACAGAAGATAAAAGCTGGAAGAGCCACTAGATGTTATCTAGTCCTTTGTAGTTCATAGACTGGCTACACTGGCTTCTCCTGGGAGTTTGTTAAAAACGCAAAATATCAGAACCCACCAGAGACCTACTGAGCCATAATCTGCATTTTAACAAGATCCCCAGGAGGGCTAGATCCCCTCATCTTACATACAAGGAAACTGAACCTCAACGAGTTTAATAAATCAGTTGCCCAAGATCACACAGCAAAAAGTTATAATCAAACTCAGTCTTAATTCCCAGTCCTGTGTCCAGCCTCCCCTCCATATCCAAACAAACATTTAAGAAAGTCTATTAAGGTCCAGGCATCACACTACGCAAATGGTTACAAAGGTGAGTACACCAGAGCCCTTGTTTTGAAGGAAACCAGACTAGCGATGATGTCAGATATAAAAACAGGTCATTATCTTTTTTTTCTATTTTTTTGAGACAGGGTTTCACTCTGTCACCCAGGCACGATCTTGGTTCACTATAGCCTCAACATTCCGGGCTCAGGTGATCCTACCACCTCAGCCTCCCCAGTAGCTGGGACTATAGCCACTCACCACCGTACCCAGCTAATTTTTTGTTTTGTTTTATAGACAGGGTTTTGCCATGTTCGCCACACCGGTCTCGAACTCCTGACTTCAAGCAATCCAACCACCTTGGCCTCCCAAAGTTCTGGGACTACAAGCATGAGTCACAGTGTCTGGCCTCTAGGTAATTTTTTTTGTATAGATGGGGTTTTGCCATGTTGTCCGGGCTGGTCTTTCAAACCCCTGGGCTCAAGCGACTGCCACCTTGGCATCCCAAAGTGCTGGGATTGCAGGCATGAGCCACTACACCCAGCCCAGGTCATTATCTTTTAAGTGTGGTGACAAAATTGTCCCCAGAGCACTATGGGAGTAATAGAAGGGGTGCACCTAACCCTGTCTAGGAGAGGAGAGTAGAAGCACACCAAATAAAAGGTAAGGAGACAATCAATCAAGATAGAAGGGAAATATGTGAGTGGAGCCTGACAATGAAGAAAAAGCATGAGGAATATAGTGGAAAAACAAGAAGCATGGTGCTAATGAACTATAACAGGAACTCCAGGTCACGATCATGGACTAAGACATGTAAAGGCCTAAATTTCAGGTATGCAAAAACAAATCCCCAAATATAAGGTCATTTCCAAATTCCACACCAAGAGTAAATTTTACTATGCAAAGAATCTTTTATTCAAGTGACCTTTCAGTCTTTCTCATCTCTCTTTCAAGTGTTTCACAATCAATATAGTAGCAGATTGGGAAATTTTACTTTGCTTTTTGCTTCCTACTCACCTCCACTGGTCTCTTACAAATTTTAAGTCAGACCTGATTTAGAAATAATAACCTATAAACCTGAACAGGTGAGTGATCACGTTAATAGTGAATTACAAACCAAAACCTCCCTTCTGTGGCCTTCTGTGGAATCCATCCACCCCCTCCCAAAACCATAGGTGGAAGTCAAGGCCTATAGCACTCATGCATGTGGAGGAGGAACCCAGAGAGAAAAGGCCTGGAATCAAAACCACACTACATAACATTCCCACTTCCTTGCAGAAGGCAGAGGTAAATAAGCAGAGGGTGACAAGATAGTGGTGGTATGAGCCCTAGGATGCCTCAACATATTAATGCTTAAGACCATATATCCGAAGTACTATTAATATTACATGAACTAAAAAATAACAACATGTCTTAAGGAACCATCTACCCAAAGCTCTTCAGTTATAGGAACAGGTATACCTCACTTCATACACCAGCTAGATCATAAAGTTGGGTACAAAATAAAATCCTGTCAGTTAAATCTTATTCACCCCTGATGTTTTGCCAGGCAGAATATCAGCTATTGTAACTCTATGTCCTGGCCCTCTGGAAAGGAGTTTATGACAAACAAATAAACCCTTAAATGAAGTAGGGTGGTTGCAATTTAAAGAAATTCTAAAGCAGTATCATTCTAGAGAGAAGTGCTTTTGCAAATGTTGTTTTAGTTTGATGCATGCCTATCAATGGTTGTTCATTCCAAAAGTGACAAGCTTAACACAGAATACTTTATAGAAACGTTATAAAGTTTAAGCAAATGAACAAAACCTCTGTTTTAGACCTTGTGCCAGAGAGGTAACTATAGAAAGTTTCTTATAGTTTGGGTACCAAGGGTGTTTCACAAGTATCCTTCTTCCACATGGAGTTTTCTGGGCTGTTAGGAAATGTAAGATATAGGCTGGGCGTGGTGGCTCACACCTGTAATCCCAACACTTTGGGAGGCCGAGGTGGGAGGATCACCTGAGGTCAGGAGTTTGAGACCAGCCTGGCCAACATGGTGAAACCCCATCTCTATTGGAAATATAAAAATTAGCCAAGCATGATGGCGCATGCCTGTAATCCCAGCGACTTGCGAGGCTAAGGCAGGAGAATCGCTTGAACCCAGGAGGCAGAGGTTGCAGTGAGCTGAGATCGCACCACTGCACTCCAGCCTGGGTGACAGAGCGAGACTCCATCTCAAAAAAAAAAAAAAAAAAGATAGAATACTATTGCACAAATCTAATCCTAACAATCACTCTCATTTTTTTAAAGTGTCATGTGCTTTATAAACTGTTCATTTAATCTTTCCATTCTCCCTAAGTGGTGGGTCACAACAGCTGTTCACAGTCATCCTCTTCAACTCCAAATGAGAAACAAAAGCTCAGTCAGTGCTTGCATACTAAAGTATAATCAAAAAGAAAAAAAAAAAGGTAAGTGGTTAAGTGACTTGCCCAACGGCAAGCTGATTTGTGGTAAAGCTGGAACTACAGAGAAAGAGGAAGCGTGGGAAGGGGAGGAACAGAAGGTGGTGCTGAAGGAAATCATATACTGGTTTATTTTCCAGCTCCTGTTTATCACCCTCACAGTCCTTCCCTGACCCCATTCTTCTTCCCTTACAATCCCGAATAACAAAAGCCAGGAAACAAAAAGTAGGTCAAAATAAATGCTCCAAGGAAAGTTTTCAGTTTTTTACTCCTTCTTCTGCATATAAAACAGAGGTGTAGGGGGAGTCTGGAATGCTTCTAATCTACCAAAGGAGTCCCTTAGCTAAGAACCATAATACATGGCAGGATTAAATGTATAACAGGTTTAAAGCGAGAGAGTATATGTACAGAACTGCCTCATGCATGAGAGGAAACATAAAAATAAGTACTACAGTAGGCATGAATGGGTTTAAGTATACTAATTTTTAAAAGTATACATTAAACCACAGGATCAGAAAAAAAGGGAAGAAAATAATAATCATCTTGATAGGTGCAAAAAAGTATTTAAATTCTAAAACAACGATTCATGTATTTTTTTAAAGTCAGCAAACTGGAATTACATTTCTTCATTTTAAAAAGAATATCACAGAAACTATGGTAATTATCATACTCAATAGTTTATATTACAAATAATGTAAACAATCTCATGCCCTCCTCTACCAACACGATGCCACTAACATTTCTTCTATTTCAACACTTTATTGGTAGTTCTAACCAGTCCAAATAAACCAAGAAAAAGAAACAAAACACGTAGAGATGGGAAAGAGGAAAAAAATTAACATGAATCTCAAGCAATATGATTATGTATATAGAAAATCCCAAGAATCTACTGATGACTTCCATTTCTGGGTAGGATATAGTAGCTCATGGCAAACAAATTCAACTTCAACTAGAAAAGGCCATGATAAATTACAAAAGTCATGTTTGCAAAGATGTTGGAAAGCTGTGCAAGCAACAGGATTGGATAAACTAGTTTCAGAAAGGCAAGCAACCTCTGAGGTGAGTTGATAATCATCATTCACTTTCTTCTCTGAAAATATTTGCTAATTCTGAGTGCAGATTGAAGATCATGCTTGCCCTAAGCAAAGGGACTCTACTGGATGAAGAGATATCATTGAGGCTTCAGTGGTGGCATGAAGTTGGTGTGACAGATTAAAGTCCCAAGAGGTCCCAAATTTGCAACTAACTTTCCCAGCAGAAGATTTTCTGAGATACTACTACATATTTACCAGAATGGCTAAAAAGAAAAGGAGGGCAAATACCAGGTGTTAAAGAAGTTAACAAACTCTCACACACTGCTATAGAAATGCAATTTGGTATGGGCACAACCATTTTCAAAAATTGGCACTATACACTAAAGCTCACATTATGACCTAACAATGCTAGTAACAGATAAATAACCCAAATAAATGCATTTATATGTTGATAGCAACACTATTCAAAATAGCCCATACTAGAAATGATCAAATGACAATCAACAATGAAATGATAAATTGTACATTCACACAATGGAAAGTATACAGCAATAAAAAGGAATAATATAGAACAAAGCACAATACACATGAATCTCACTAATATAAGGTTGAGTGGAAGAGGCTAGACACAAAAGACTAAATACTGTAACCTTCCATTTATACAAAGCAGAAGAGCAAGTAAAATCAAGCTATGCCTTCATTCCAGGATAGTTATTACCCTTGGGAGTGGGAGTAGTGATTGGATATGAAAAGGAGAATGAAGGGGCTTTGGGGTTCCAGGTCATGTGCTGGTTATACAGGTATGTTCAGTTTGTAAAAACGCATTAAGTTGAACACTGACATCTTTCAATACAAAGTTCTTAAAAATAGAGCTTTTCAAAGTATCATAAAACACAGTAAAATAAAAGGAAGTGGGAGATACATGAATTACTGATATTACAAATATCAACCACCAAAAATCATCCTGGAAACAGTACCACTTGAATACTGGAAAGTAGCTACCCATAACAAAGAGGTGCTAAACTAAGCTCACTAAGGAACAGTAGTACAATTAACATAATTAAACCTTCTCAGGTGTGTCTTGAGACAATTACTTCTGTTGATTGGCCACAAGAAATAGGAGGCCCATGTAAGTACAGCATCAGTCAACAAAGTTAACTCAGTATGCTAAATCTTTTAACTCAGGTCTTTACTCATTACATATTATTTGAACTAGCTTTTAGTAATTACTTTAGACTCTAGTTAAGATTTAAAAATAAAACTTGACACTCCCAGTAACTAATAAAGAGCTAAGTATAACATAGATAAAGCAAAATGATTAAACTTTGAATAAATTGTCCCCTCAACAACTTTCAATATTTATACCAAACAATTTCTAATTCAGGATTTGAATGAGACAAATTATTTTTAAAACAAAATTAAAAGAATACCATACAAAGTTAACATTTCTTCAAATTCAATTAATTTTACATATGGGTAACCTCTCATAGATGCTTCATGAACCCAGAACAGCAAGGGCAGCTTAAAGACACCTGTCATGGTTTTCTTCTTCTTCTTCTTTTTAAGATAGGGTCTCACTCCCATCATCCAGGCTGGAGTGCAGTGCCACTATCAGGGCTCACGACTTCCTGGGCTCAGGTGATCCTTCCACCTCAGCCTCCTGGGTAGCTGGGACTACAGGCATGCGCCACCATGCCGGCTAATTTTTTGTATTTTTTTTTTTTTTTAGTAGAGACAGGTTTTGCCATGTTTCCCAGGACTACTCGAACTCCTGGGCTCAAGCAATCTTCCCACTTCAGCTTCCCAAGTGCTGGGATTATAGGCACAAGCCACCGCGCCTGGCCTGGCTTCTAAAGATTAATTCAAATTAGTTACAGGTCGAAGAGTTATCAACCTGTAACTAATTCTGTCAAGACAGCCCTCTAAAAAAAGCAAACCATAAATATCCCTTATCAAAAATGGTTGGGATCAGAAGTGTTTCAGATTTTCCTGGATTTTAAAATATTTGCATTACATTTACCAATAGAGCATTTGCTTTGAGCATGATGTTGGTGCTCAAAAAATTTAGAATTCTGGAGGATTTCTGATTTTGAATTTTTCAGATTTGGAATGCTCAACCTGTATTCTGTATAGAGGGTTCAGTTGCACCTATATGTACATGCTGGTTCTGACAGAAGATAATCTGCCCAACTCAGAGAATGCAGCCTCAGGAAACTTGACCTGTACTTTGCCTTAGTATGATTCTTCACTGTCTGCACTGATCTACTGACCACTTGCAGCCCGTGTTCGGTAATTACATACCCTCACCTTTACCAAATGACCTCTCTGCTCCTGAGGTACTGGATACTACTGGACTATTCCGGTCAAACCAGATTTTCTGGCCTCATCTAGTGTGTTTTTGTTTTTAAAAACAGGTCTCCCTATGTTGCGCAGGCTGAACTTGAACACCCAGGCTCAAGCGATCCTCCCATCTCGGCCTCCCAAGTAGGACGGTGTGCCATCGTGCCCATTTTGGCCTCATCTAGTTTTGACAATCAAGAGTTAGATGGGGCCGGATGCAATAGCTCATGCCTGCAATCCCAGCACTTTGGGAGGTCAAGGCGGGTGGATCACCTGATGTTGGGAGTTCAAGACCAGCCTGACCAACATGGAGAAGCCCATCTCTACTAAAAATACCAAAATTAGCCAGGCGTGGTAGCGGGCTCCTGTAATCCCAGCTACTCGGGAGGCTGAGGCAGGAGAATTGCTCGAACTCAGGAGGCAGAGGGTGCGGTGAACTGAGATCGCGCCACTGCATTCCAGCCTGGGCAACAAGAGCAAAACTCCATCTCAAAAAAAAAAAAAAAAGTCAGATGAAATGTATACGGCCAGGCGCGGTGGCTCAAGCCTGTAATCCCAGCACTTTGGGAGGCTGAGACGGGCGGATCACGAGGTCAGGAGATCGAGACCATCCTGGCTAACACGGTGAAACCCCATCTCTACTAAAAAAAAAAAAAATACAAAAATCTAGCCGGGCGAGGTGGCGGGCGCCTGTAGTCCCAGCTACTCAGGAGGCTGAGGCAGGAGAATGGCGGGAACCCGGGAGGCGGAGCTTGCAGTGAGCTGAGATCGGGCCACTGCACTCCAGCCTGGGTGATAGAGCGATCTCAACAACAACAACAACAACAACAACAACAAAAAAGAAATGTATACATGGCCCATTAAATTAACAGGGGTACCTATAGTTGCATCATACTCAGGCAACCTTCATAGGGTTTCTACTGTAAAATATGTTTATATAAACTTCACCAAGGTATAGCTCCTGGTACACAGCAGTCATCCACGAATGGTAACTTGATCATTATAAAATCATCATCATTATTATGGTCGTAGTGGGTGAGGTGCAAACAGACCACCTCCATAACCACCATGTTATTACCAGCATTCTTAACACATACTTATGTGAATTCCAGATGTTATTTGTCATCTCTGGTGGTCAAAAACATTCATTAGGCAGGCTGATAATAGGATTATACTTTATAAGACTATTAGGAAAACAGGTAAATAATTATCCCTTTATAATTGCAATAGATGAGCCAGTGTTTATAGTGAGTAGTTCTCAATGGGTGACTATTCCCACTCACCAACCCCCACTGAGGACATCTGGCAATGACTAGAGGCATTTTTTATTGTCACAACTAAGGTGCTAATGGCATATAGTGAGTAGAGGCCAGGAATGCCCCTAAGCATCCTACACTGCACAGGATATCTCCCACAAGAATTATTTGGCCCACACCTGTAATCCCAGCACTTTGGGAGGCTGAGGCATGCGGATCACCTGAGGCCAGGAGTTCGAAACCAGCCTAGCCAACATGCTGAAATACTGTCTCTACTAAAAATACAAAAATTAGCTGGGCATGGTGGCACAAATCTGTAATCCCAGCTATGCGGGAGGCTGAGGCACAAGAATCACTTGAATCTGGGAGGTGGATGTTGCAGTGAGCCAAGATTGTGCCACTGCACTCCAGTCTGGGCAACAGAGTGAGACCGTGTCTTTAAAAAAAAGAAAAAGATTTTGGTACAAAATATCAATAGCACTAAGGATGAAAGACCCTAGTTTACAATTCTGATTTTATTACCCCCAAAATAATGGATGAAAATCACTGCAACCAATTCTATCCACTTAAACCCAGGAGACAGCCTCATTAAAGTACAAAAAGCTTCTATAATTAAACTCCCATCTATGTATCTATATATTTCTCAATCAATCAATCAATCGAAATCTAAGCCACAAAAGATTTAAATGAAGAGAGAAAAAACTGATAACGAAAGAGAAAGAGAAGGAAACTTTACAGGAACCTTGTCCTAGAGTAAGGAATCTAGTGCACAAGTGAAGGGGTTAAGCTTAGAAAGAAGCAAAACCAGTTATGTCAGAATAGATGCTTACTGAATACTCAGTATCTTGCAGCACATATACTTGTTTAGGGAATAAATATATTACATAATACATTATATATATACATAATATATTCAATGAACCCCTTATATAGATCTTATTATCCCCATTCTTTACTGGATGGGGAAATTAAAGCTCAGAAAAGTTATTTGGTTGGAACCACATAGGTATAAAATAGAAGAGCTAGGATTCAAACCCAAGTCTTTAGACACAAAACCACCATGCTGTTAAACACTTCACCAAGTTAAAAGTACAGTTCAACACTTTGGGAGGCTGAGGCAGGCAGTTCACCTGAGGTCAGGAGTTCAAGACCAGCCTGACCAACATGGAGACACCCCGTCTCTACTAAACATACAAAATTAGCAGGGCATGGTGACACATGCCTATAATCCCAGCTACTCGGGAGGCTGAGGCAGGAGAATAGCTTGAACCCGGGAGGTGGAGGCTGTGGTAAGCTGAGATTGCATCACTGCACTCCAGCCTGGGCAACAAGAGCGAAGCTCTGTCTCATAAATAAATAAATAAATAAATAAATAAATAAACAAACAAACAAACAAACAAAACCATAAAAAAAAAGGAACTAGTTTGTTGGCTCACAACTGGGGCAATTTCCAAAATGATTTTTTAAATGGTTTCTCAGGTGAAAAATTCAAGCAGACAATGGAACAGAACCCACAGCCTAATTCTAGCACTTACATCCTCACTCAACTGCTAATCTAATGTGGTTTGGCCCCATGTTGCTGTCAATTTTAGGTTCCACTTTGTTTCTTTTACACATAGGATAATAACTGCTGGAAGTTTAGAAAGTTAGTAGCCTCGATTCTGACTCTTTCTTACCACCAATGCTATTCTATTTCTTTATTTAGATATAAACTTTGTATTTTATTTTTTCTTTTTGTGAGTACATAGCACGTGTATAGACATAGACTTTATGAAAAGTCACCGGCCAGGCGTGGTGGCTCATGCCTGTAATCCCAGCTCTTTGGGAGGCTGAGGACGGCGGATCACAAGGTCATGAGATCAAGACCATCCTGGCTAACATGGTGAAACCCCGTCTCTACCAAAAATACAAAAAAAAAAAAAAATAGCCAGGCGTTGTGGCATGCGCCCACAGTCCCAGTTACTCGGGAGGCTGAGGCAGGAGAATGGAGAGAACCCGGGAGGTGGAGGTTGCAGTGAGTTGAGATTGCACCACTGCACTCAAGCCTGGGCGACACAGCAAGACTCCATCTCAA
>NC_045442.1:41124022-41138166 GCF_002776525.5 Piliocolobus tephrosceles | reverse complement strand
AAAAAAAAAAAAAAAAATACAAAAATTAGCCGGGCATGGTGGCGGGCGCCTGTAGTCCCAGCTACTCAGAAGGCTGAGGCAGGAGAATGGCATGAACCCAGGAGGCGGAGCTTGCAGTGAGCCGAGATTGTGCCACTGCACTCCAGCCTGGGCAACAGAGCGAGGCTCCATCTCAAAAAAAAAAAAAAAAGAATGATCACCTATATTCTCTTCAACACCATTAAAATTGACTCATCCATAAAACTAACCAATCGATAAAGGCAATCCACAAGCATTCAAGACTATTAGGTAAAAAAGTGAACTCATTTTTTATTGCCACAGTAGGCAAAACTAAGCTCAATGTTGGCAGATACAAGGAGAGCAACTGACGCTTATGTAGACAGTCTAACCTAGTCTTCACGGACTAGGCTGTGTCAGCAGCACCACACCACCAAGCATTCAAGTAGAGGCTACTTTATGATACAAGTTTCAAACTATTTTTTAAAAAAGAAATATGCTTTCTTCCACTGAAATCTTATGGAAATCTAATTCATAAAATGAAATGACTAGTTTAAGAAGGGAAGAGGAAGTCATTGACACCCTCCCCCATCCAAATGAACAAAACAAAACAAAAATTCCAGGCTCCATCAGTGTTGGTGATACTGACAAGGATTCCCAAAGCTCTGACAAGTATAGTTTAAAAATTAATGCAGAACCCCAATAAAAATACCAAAAAGCTACTTTATGGAGACATATTGATGTTAAAGTTTATACGGAAAAACAAACACACAAGAATAAATAGCAAGGAAAGGCCGGGCATGGTGGCTCACACCTGTAATCCCAGCACTTTGGGAGACTGAGACAGGTGAATCACCTGAGGTCAGGAGTTCGAGACCAGCCTGGTCAACATGGTGAAACCTTGTCTCTACTAAAAATATAAAAATTAGCTGGGCGCAGTGGTGGGCGCCTATAGTCCCAGCTACTTGGGAGGCTGAGGCAGAAGAATCACTTGAACCCTGGAGGCAGAGGTTGCCACAGCACTCCAGCCTGGGTGACAGAGCAAGACTCCGGCTCGGAAAACAAACAAAAAAGGCAGACAGAACAACGGAAAAGACTAGAAAGTAGAGAATTAGACTGAAATATATATGGAAACTTAGCATTTAACAAAAGTGGCATTTCAATTCAGTGTAAGAGATGGACTTTTAATAGTGTCTGGACAATTGAGTTGTCATCAGGAAAAAGACAAAATCAGATCCACATCTAACATCATTCACAAATATAAACTCCCAATAAACAAGAAAACAAAATGTAAAAAATGAAACTATGTAAGTGATATGGTTTGAATCTGTGTCCCCACCAAATCTCAAGCTGAATTGTAAACCCCAGTGTTGGAGGTGGGGCCTGATGGGAGGTGACTGGGGCAGAGTTCTCATGAATGGGTTAGCAGCATCCTCTTGGTGCTGTTCTTGTGATAGTGAGTGAGATCTGGTTGTTTAAAAGTATGTAGCACCTCCCTCCTCCTTGGTCCTGCTCCTGCCATGTAAGCGGTGCTTTCTTCCCCTTCGCCTTCCACTGTGACTGAAAGTTTCCTGAGGCGTCCCCAGAAACCGAGCAGATGCCAGCATGATTCTTCCGGTATGCCTGCAGAACTGTGGGCCAATTAAACCTCTTTTCTTTATAAATTATCCAGTCTCAGGTATTTCTTTACAGCAATGTGAGAACTGACCAATACATTAAGTACTAGATAAAAGATAGTTGAATTCCTCTTATTCTTCTTTAACTTTGGTATAGAAAAAAAATCCAAAGGCATGGATAAAAAAACTAAATATAAGAGCTAAAATCATAAAACTCTTAGAAGAAAACATAGGGCAAAAGCTTCATGACATTGGATTGGGCAATGATTTCCTGGATATGACACCAAAAACACAGGCAATAAAAGAAAAAAAAAAAACTGAATTGGCCAGGCGTGGTGGCTCACGCCTGTAATCCCAGCACTTTGGGAAGCCAAGGTGGGCAGATCACCTGAGGTTGGGAGTTCAAGACAAGCCTGACCAACATGGAGAAACCCTGTCTCCACTAAAAATAAAAAATTAGCCGGGCAGGGTGGCACATGCCTGTAATCCCAGCTACTTGGGAGGCTGAGGCAGGAGAATCTCTTGAACCCAGGAAGTGGAGGTTGCAGTGAGCTGAGATCGCACCACTGCACTCCAGCCTGGGCAACAAGAGCAAAACTCCATCTCAAAAACTAAATAAATAAGTAAATAAATAAATAAACTGACCTATATTAAAATAAAAAATTTCTGTGCAAAGGACACAGTGAAAAGGCAACCTGTGGAGTGGGAAAAAATATCTGATAAGGGGTTAATATCCAGAATATATTAAAACCTCCAACAAAACAACAACAAAAATTCTAAAAGGGCAAAGGTCTTGAAAAGACACTTTTCCAAAGAAGATATACGAATGGCCAATAAGCATATAAAAAGATGCTCAACATCACTAATCATTAAAAAAGTACAAATCAAAACTAAAATGAAATACCACTTCATACCGATTAGGATAATTATTTTAAAAACACTGTGAATACAAAAAATTAGCCACGTGCGGTAGTGCGCGCCTGTAGTCCCAATCAGGAGGCTGAGGCAGGAGAACGGTATGAACTCGGGAGGCGGTGCTTGCAGTTAGCAGAGATGGCACCACTGCACTCCAGTCTGGGTGACAGAGGGAGACTCCATCTCAAAACAAACAAACAAACAAACACATCCTGGCCAACATGGTGAAACCCCGTCTCTACTAAAAATACATAAATTAGCTGGGTGTGGTGGCGTGCGCCTGTAGTTCCAGCTACTCAGGAGGCTGAGGCAGAAGAATCCCTTGAACTTGGGAGGCAGAGGTTGCAGTGAGCCGAGATCGTGCCATTGCACTCCAGCCTGGAGATAGAGTGAGACTCGATCTCAAAAAATAATAATAATAAATAAAATAAAATAAATAAGTGCAGGTGAGGATGTGGAAAAACTAGAACCTGTTTTATTTATTTTATTTATTCCCACTGCTAGTGGGAATACAAAATGGTACAGCAGTATGTAAAACAGTATGGCAGTTCCTCAGAAAATTCAAAATATAATTACCATGTGATCCAACAATTCTACTTCTGGATACATATACAAAAGAAACGAAAGCAAAGACCCGAACAGATATTTGTACAGCTATGTTCATAGCAGCAGTACTGGCAACAGCCAAAAGGTGGAAGTCACCCAAGTGTCCACTTATGGATGAATCAATTAAAAAAATATAGTTTATACAATAAAATGTATTCAGCCTTAAAAAGCAAAAAATTCTGACACATGCTACCATATGAACCTAGAAGACATACTAAATGAAATAAGCTGGCTGGGCGCAGTGGCTCACACCTGTAATCCCAGCACTTTGGGAGGCCGAGGCAGGCGGATCATGAGGTCAAGAAATTCAGACCATCCTGGTCAACATGGTGAAACCCTGTCTCTACTGAAAATACAAAAAATAGCTGGGAGTGGTGGTTTGCACATGTAGTCCCAGCTACTCAGGAGGCTGAGGCAGGAGAATCGCTTGAACCCAGGAGGCAGAGGTTGCAGTGAGCCAAGACCACACCACTGCACACCAGCCTGGCAACAGAGCAAGACTCCGTCTCAAAACAAACAAAAAAAGAAATCAGCTAATCACAAAAGGACAAATACTATACAACTTCACTTACATAAGGTAACTAGAGTAGTCAAATTCACAGACAGAAAACAGACTGGTGGTTGCCAGGGTCTGAAAGGAGGGGAAATGGTGAGTTATTATTTAATGGGCATAGAGTTTCAGTTTGGTGATATGAAAAAAGTTCTAGAGCTGGATGACGGTGATGGTTACACAACAGCGTGGATGTATTTACCACCACTGAACAATACACAGAAAAATGCTCAAAATGGGCCGGGTGTGGTGGCTCATGCTTGTAATCCCAGTACTTTGGAAAGCCAAGGTGGGAAGATCACCTGAGGCCAGGAGTTTGAGACCATTCTGGGCAACATAGTCAGACCCCATCTATACACACACACAAAAAGGTCAAAATAATAAATTTTACATTATATATTTGTTATCACAATAATAAAATCAACCATGATGCGGGGTGGGGTGGGAAACAGAACCAAAATTCTAACAAACTGCCTGGGCGCAGTGGCTCAAGCCTGTAATCCCAGCACTCTGGGAGGCCCAGGCGGGTGGATCATGAGGTCAGGAGATTGAGACCATCCTGGCTAATACAGTGAAACCCCGTCTCTACTAAAAAAAAAAACAAAAAATTAGCCGGGCGTAGTGGCAGGCGCCTGTAATCCCAGCTACTTGGGAGGCTGAGGCAGGAGAATGACGTCAACCCGGGAGGCGGAGCTTGCAGTGACCCACCATCGAGCCACTGCACTCCAGCCTGGGCGACAGAGTGAGACTCCATCTCAAAAAAAAAAAAAAAAAAAAATTCTAACAAACTAACCTAACAACTGTAAATGAGTAACATAATCACATTGAAGGAGTGTAAAAGAAAAGAATTTAACTATGGAAAGCTGGATTTTGACTGGATACAATAAAGCTTAAGAGAAAAAGAACTATATGTAAATATTACGACCTATTTTAAAAGTGTTTCTCACAGGCGAGCTAGCAATTATGAAACTTCGTGTATACTAGAATTGAGGAAGTAAGAAAGTAAATTGTAGAAAATGAAATCCAGTGTTCTCATTGTTGGAAAAAGAAGTTATAAATAAGAAACGGGAAAAGGCTAAAATTGTGGTACTAAGTTGGAACCAAAGGTATCAATATAAACTTATATTTTTAATAGATACAGAAAGACATAGAAATATAAATATGTGGGCCAGGCGCAGTGGTTCAAGCCTGTAATCCCAGTACTTTGGGAGGCCAAGACGGGCGGATCACGAGGTCAGGAGATCGAGACCATCCTGGCTAACCTGGTGAAACTCTGTCTCTACTAAAAAATACAAAAAACTAGCCGGGCGAGGTGGCGGGCGCCTGTAGTCCCAGCTACTTGGGAGGCTGAGGCAGGAGAATGGCATCAACCCGGGAGGCAGAGTTTGCAGTGAACTGAGATCTGGCCACTGCACTCCAGCCTGGGCGACACAGCGAGACTCCGTCTCAAAAAAAAAAAAAAAAAAAGTATAAATATGTGTATATGTGGCTGTCCACTAGAAGCACTAGACTGTCCACTAGAAGCAATAGCACCTCAGCAGCAATGAGCACATCTAGTGCCCAAATCTTGGTCTCTAAAGATTATTTTCTGGCCGAGAGAGGTGGCTCATGCCTGTAATCCCAGAACTGTGGGAAGCCGAGGTGAGCAGATCACCTCAGGTCAGGAGTTTGAGACCAGCCTGGCCAACATGGTGAAACCCCATCTCTACCAAAAATACAAAAATTAGCCAGGCGTGGTGGCACATGCCTGTAATCCCAGCTGCCAGGGAGGCTGAGGCAGGAGAATTGCTTGAACCTGGGAGGCAGAGATTGCAATGAGCCGAGATCACGCCATTGTACTCCAGCCTGGGTGACAGAGTAAGACTCTGTCTCAAAATTTTAAAAAATTATTTTCCAATAAAAGGAACTAAGTGGTTGATTCAAGGGCTAGGGCAAGAAAAATGTAAGATGAGTCTGGAACAGAAGTAAAACAATACTCTAAAAAAGATGGGGCTTATTCAAAATACACAGGCATCAAAACAAAGAAACTCCTAAGGGTCAAAGCCATAATAATTTGAGCAACAAAACAAAGAACGATAGTACTGAATTTTCAGCCATAAGTTAAGATAAATGTACGTTCATAGCAATATAAATAAATAACAAAAAGAAAAAGCAGGCTGGGCACGGTGGCTCACGCCTGTAATCCCAGCACTTTGGGAGGCTGAGGAAGGCGGATCACCTGAAGTCAGGAGTTCGAGACCAGCTTGGCCAACATGGTGAAATCCTGTCTCTACTAAAAATACAAAAATTAGCCAGGTATGGTGGCACATGCCTGTAGTCCCTGGTACTTGGGAGGCTGAGGCAGGAGAATTGCTTGAACCTGGGAGGCAGAGGTTGCAGTGAGCCAAGACTGTGCCACTGTGCTCCAGCCTGGGCAACAGAGTGAGATTCCGTCTCAAAAAAAAAAAAAAAAAAAAGAATACCAATCTTTCTCAAATTCTTCCAAAAAAGAAGAGAGAATACCTCCAAACTCATTTTATGAAATCAGTATTACCCTGATAAAGCCAGACAAGGACACTATAAGAAAAGAAAATTACAGGCCAATAACCTTGATGAATACAGATAAACATTTAGCCAGACTAAGAAAAAAAGACAGAAGACATAAATAAAAACAGAGATGAAAAAGGAGACATTAGGCCAGGTGCGATGGCTCATGCCTATAATCCCAGTACTTTGGAAGGCCGAGGTGGGCAGATCACCTAAGGTCAGGAGTTCGAGACCAGCCTGGCCAACATGGTGAAACCCCGTCTCTACTAAAAATAAAAAAATTAGCCAGGCGTTGTGGCAGGTGCCTGTAATCCCAGCTACTAGGGAGGTTGAGGCAGGAGAAACACTTGAACCCGCGAGGCGGAGGTTGCAGTGAGCCGAGATCACACCACTGTACTCCAGCCTGGGAGACAAGAGCGAGACTTCGTCTCAAAAGAAAAAAAAAAGAGAAAGATAAAGAAAAAGAAGACATTACAATTGATACTGCAAAAATTCAAAAGATCATTAGTGGCTACTATGAGCAACTATATGCCAATAAATTGAAAAATCTAGAAGAAATGGATAAATTCCTAGACACACACAACCTACCAAGATTGAACCATGAAGAAATCCAAAACCTAAACATACCAACAAGGAACAAGATTGAAGCCATAATAAAGTCTGCCAGCTAACAAAAGCCCAGGACCCATGGCTTTCCTGATGAATTCTACTAAATATTTAAATAACTAATACCAATTCTGCTCAAATTATTCCAAAAAATAGAGGAGGAAGGAATAACTCCAGACTCAATCTATGAGGCCAGTATTACCCTGATACCAAAACCATACAAAGACACATCAAAAAATGAAAAGTACAGGCCAATATCACTGATGAATATTGGTGCAAATACCCTCAACAAAATACTTGCAAACCAAATTCAACAGCACGTTAAAAGGATCATTTACCGTGATCAAGTGAGATTTATCCCTGCAATGCAAGGATGGTTCAACATCAACACACTTACTGCAAATCAATAAATGTGACACACCATATTAACAGAATGAAGGGGGAACAACCCCACACGAATCTCAAAAGATGCAGAAAAAAGGTTAAGTATAGTGGCTCATGCCTGTCATCCCAGCATTTTGGGAGGCTGGGATGGAAGGATGGCTTGAGTTCAAGAGCTCAAGACCAGCCTGGGCAACACAGCAAGACACCACCTCTACAAAAACAGCTGGGCATGATGGCACACGCCTATATTCCCAAGTACTCAAGGATGCTAAGGTAGAAAGATCCCTTGAGCCCAAGAATTTAGGTCTGCAGTGAGCCATGATTGCATCACTGCACTCCAGTCAGGCTGACAAGAGTGCAATAGTGTCTCAAAAACAAAAACAAAAAAAGATGGCCAGGTGCAGTGGCTCACACCTGTAATCCCAGTACTTTGGAAGGCCAAGGCAGGTGGATCACCTGAGGTCGGGAATTCAAGACCAGTCTGACCAACATGGAAAAACCCCGTCTCTACTAAAAATACAAAATTAGCCGAGTGTGGTGGCACATGCCTGTAATCCCAGCTACTCGGGAGGCTGAGGCAGGAGAATCACTTGAACCCAGGAGGCAGAGGTTGCAGTGAGCCAAGATCTTGCCATTGCACTCCAGTCTGGGAAACAAGAGCAAAACTCCATTTCAAAAACAAAAACAAAAAAAAAATCCCTCTTCATAGACAGCTTTCAGATGCCACATGCAGGATCTGTGAAAAAAGGGGAAAAAAATAGATGCAGAAAAATAATTTGACAACATTCAACAGCCTTTCATGGTAAAAACTCTCAACAAATTAGGTATACAAGGAATACCTCCATTGTGTACGTCAGTACAATAAGGGCCATGGAAGATAAGCAAACAAGGAACATATTCAGCAGTGAAAAGTTGAAAGCCTTTCCTCTATAATCAGGAACAAGCATGATGAGGATGCCCACTCTCACTTCTATTCATCAGTGATAATTTTCTGATTTTGATGGTATTGTGATTATATAGAGAACCACACTAAAGAGGCCAGGCACAGTGGCTCCCGCCTGTAATCCCAACACTTTGGGAGGCCAAGGTGGGGGGGATCATCTGAGGTCAGGAGTTCAAAACCAGCCTGATCAACATGGAGAAACCCTGTCTCTACTAAAAATACAAAAATTAGCCGGGCATGGTGGCACATGCCTGTAATCCCAGCTACTCAGGAGGCTGAAGCAGGAGAATGGCTTGAACCCGGGAGGTGGAGGTTGCAGTGAGCCAAGATCTCGCCATTGCACTCTACTGGGCCAATAGAGTGAGACTCTGCCTCAAAAACAAACAAACAAACAAAAAAGCCAACAAAACAAAACAAAACAACAACAACAAAAACCTTAGGAATAAATTTAACAAAAGAAATGTAAAACTTAAACTCTAAATGGAAAGATTCCTATGTTCATGGATGAGAAAACAGTATTTTTAAGGTAATAGTAATTCCCAAATAGATCAAAATCCCATCTAAGACTTCTTTTTTGCAGAAATTGACAAATTGATCCTAAGACTTGTTTGGAAATGCAGAGGAACCAGAATGGTCAAAAAAGTCTTGAGAAAGAAGAACAAAGCTGGAAGACTCAAACTGTCTGACTTCAAAACAACTGTAAACAAAGTAGTGTGGTACTGGCATCAGGATAAATATACAGATTAACGGAACAGAACAGAAAGCTCAGAGATAAACCCTCACCTTTTGATCAATTTATTTTTGAAAAGGATGATGGCCAGGCATGTTGTAATCCCACCATGTTGGGAGGCCGAGGTGGGCAGATCACTTGATGCCAGGAGTTCAAGACTAGTCTGGCCAAGATGGTGAAACCCCATCTCTACTAAAAATACAAAAATTATCTGGGCATGGTAGTGGACGCCTGTAGTCCCAGCTACTTGGGAGACTGAGGCATGAGAATTGTTTAAACATGGGAGGTGGAGGTTGCAGTGAGCAGAGATCATGCCACTGCACTCCAACCTGGGCAACAGAGCAAGATTCCATCTTAAAAAAAAAAACAAACAAAACCAAAAAGGATGCCAAAACAATTCAATGAGGAAAGACTAGTCTTTTCAACAAACAGTACTGGATATCCACATGTAAAAAGGTGAAGTTGGACTCTTACCTCACACCATATATAAAAACTAACTCAAAATAGATCAAAGACTTCCATGTAACAGCTAAATAATTAAATAATACAACGCCTTTTTTTTTTTTTTTTTTGAGACAGTTTTGCTCTCGTTGCCCAGGCTGGAGTGCAAAGGCATGATCTCAGCTCACTGCAACGTCCACCTCCCAGGTTCAAGTGATTCTCCTGTCTCAGCCTCCTGAGTAGCTGGGATTACAGATGCCTGTCACTACGCCTGGCTAATTTTGGGTATTTTTAGTAGAGACGGGGTTTCACCACGTTGGCCAGGCTGGTCTCGAACTCCTGACCTCAGGTGATCTGCCCACCTCGGCCTCCTCCTCCCTGTTAGGATTATAGGTGTGAGCCACTATGCCTGGCCAATAATACAAATCTTAAAAGAAAATTTAAGAGTAAATCTTTGTGCCAGCTACTCGGGTGACTGAGACAGGAGAATCACTTGAAGCCGGGAGGTGGAGGCTACAGCGAGCTGAGATCATGCCACTGCACTCCAGCCTGGTGACAGAGCGAGACTCCATCTCGGAAAAAAACACCCCAAAACTTAAAGTCTCAGATTCATGAAGCTAGGAAGTTTAAAGATGATCTGGTCCCCTCTCACCCCCCTCTGCCAAAAAAACAGATGGGTCCAGGTGCGGTGGCTCACGCCTGTAATCCCACCACTTTGAGGGGCCGAGGTGGGCGGATCACCTGAGGTCAGGAGTTCAAGACCAGCCTGGCCAACATGGTGAAACCTCATCTCTACTAAAAATACAAAATTAGCTGGGCATGGTGGCACATGCCTGTAGTCTCAGCTACTTGGGATGCTGAGGCAGAGAACTGCTTGAACCTGGGAGGCGGAGGTTGCAGTGAGTCAAGATCACACCACCGCACTCCAGCCTGGGTGACAGAGTGAGACTCCATCTCAAAAAAAAAAAAAAGAAAGAAAGAAAAATTAGCTGGGGCATGGTGGCGGGCGCCTATAATCGCAGCAACTCAGGAGACTGAGGAATGAGAATTGCTTGAACTCAGGAGGCAGAGGTCGCAGTGAGCGCCACTGCACTCCAGCCGAGGCAACAGAGCGAGACTCCGTCTCAAAAAAAAAAAAAAAAAAGCAAAGAAAGAAATGGTATTTGTTCTTTTCTCAAGACCCCATCCTCCCCAAAATCTCTTTGGCTAGAATTTCGGACTATTTCACTTCTGATGTCATCTTCCACCTCTCTAACTCCCAACCTCTCCAACTATGTTTCCTTCTTATCCCTACATGTAAGCATTGTCAAGGCTGGCCCCTCCCCCACCACATCTGAACATAGATTATTTTTCCTATATCCATCCATGTCTGCGTCTTCAACTCTATGCTCAGATTTAGGAAATCAGCTCAGGCCTTCTTACCAAGTTCCAGTCATATTTCAAATGCTTCCTGCAGATCTCCCCTTGGCTATCCAGTAATCACTTCAGACTTAATATCAGCAACTACCTTGTATATTATTCCTAAAAATATCTCCCTGTTTTAACATCCCCATCTCTACTAAAAATGCCATGCTACCTCTAGGAAGAAGATAATATAATGGTCAACCCCTCAGGTTCTTGAGTGAGCCCAGCTGAATTCATATCTCGCTAAGCCACTTATTAGCTGTGTATCCTTGAGCAAGTTAACCTCTTTGAGCTTCAATATCCTTATCTGAAAGAAAAAACAAAACAAAACACCACCACCACCACTCTTCCACAGAATTCCTGTGGCCATTAAAGACAACGACATATGCAGCCAGGTGCAGTGGCTCATGGCGGTAATCCCAGTACTTCGGGAGGCCAAGGTAGATGGATTGCTTGAACCGAGAAGTTTGAGACCAGTCTGGGCAACATGACGAAACCCTGTCTCTACAAAAAAAAAAAAAAAAAAAACCCCCAAAATTAGCCAGGTATGGTGGTATGTGCCACGTTCCAGCTACTAGTCCCAGCTACTTGGGGAACATGGGCGTACTGAGGTGGCAGGAGAATCATCTAAGCCCAGAGAGGTCGAGGCTGCAGTGAGCCCTGATCACATCACTGCACTCCACCTAGGGGTGACAGAGTGAGAGTGACTGTTTCTCACACATACACATACACGCACGCACGCACGACATATGCAAAGCTCCTAATAAAATGCATAAACTGGGGTTATTATAAGTGAAATAAGCCAGGCACAGAAAGACAGACATCACATGTTCTTACTTATTTGTGGGATCTAAAAATCAAAACAACTGAACTCATGGAGAGAGAGAGAGTAGCAATGGTTACCAGAGGCTGGGAAGGGTAGTGGATGGTTGAGGGCAGGTGGGGATGGTTAATGGGTACCAAAGAAAAAAAAAAAAAGACCTAGTATTTGATAGTACAACATGGTGACTACAATCAATAATAATTTAATTGCACATTTCAAAATAATTAAGCGAGTTTAATTGGATTGTTTGTAACAAAGAATAACTGCCTGAGGGGATGACTACCTTCCACCCAAAGAAGCATTAACATATAATAGGCATTCAGTAAATATTAGCTACTAAATCTTTTATGGTTAATATTATCAGTGGCAGCAAGAGCATTACAGCTGAATCCACTTAGACCCCAGCACAGGTCAGACTTGTTCTAGGCTCCCTATGGGAGCTGAGGGTAATAGCCAGCCTAAAAGTGCCTACAAGACTGTGCTCCACTGCTGTACCCAATCAACCTGTTCTCTTGGTATGCCTTTGGAAAACCTGCCACCTGCCAGGCAGGACAAACATCTCACATAGCTGAACTTCCCAGAGCTGGGTCTCCCCCACGAGAGTTTTCCCTACCCTGGTGGCCCTTCCTAGACTCAAAGTCACTCTGGCTCAAGATCTCAGGCTTCTCTGACTCCCCCATCATCCCTATATCCAATCAATAACTAAACCCTGCTGAATCCTTCTTGCACATGTCTTCTGCAGACACTCTTCTTTCCCTGTCATTTGTACTACCTTCTTTATCCCTCATCAGTCTCTGCCTGCATTTCAAATTGTGCTTACAAAAAACAGCCAGATTAATTATCCAAAAACACAGCTTTCATATGTCAGTCTATTGCTCAAAAAGTATCTGAGGTTCTCTACATCCAATAGGACAAAATTTCACTTTCCTTTGCTGATATTGTGAATTTCCCTACTACTGCACCTTTGCTAATACCATTCCTTCTATCTAAAACATTTTCTCTTCTGGTTGTGGTGACTTAATGCCTGTAATCACAGCACTTTGGGAGGCAGAGGCAGGAGGATTGCTTGAAGCCAAGAGTTAGAGACCAGCATGACAACATAGCAATATCCTGCCTCTACAGAAATTTAAAAAATTAGCCAGGCATGGTGGCACAAGTCTTTAGTCCTAGCTACCTAGGAGGCTGAGGTGAGAGGATCACTTGAGCTCAGGAGTTCAAGGCTGCAGTGAGCTTTGATCATGCCACCGCATTCCAGCCTGAGTGACAGAGTGAGATCCTATCTCCAAAAAACAAAATGTTTTCTCAACTCTACTTCTTTGTTCATCCAAATTCAATATTTCCTTCAAAGACTCTTGCTCAAATCCTGCTTTCTCTGCCAAGCTCTCCCCAATCTTACTAGTAGCAGAGTGTTCCCAGCAGAGGGAAAACAGTGCAAATGATCTGAGGTAAGAGCAAGTCAAGCAAGGAGACCAGTGTGACTCATATTGTTGAGTAGGAAGTTTATTACTTAAACCTAAAATTTGAGGGAGAGGTTCTGGCTAGAGAAATACATTTGGAAGTTGTCAGAATATAGATTAGGCCTATCTTACAGAATGTTTGCTATGATCGATATGATACCGGGGCATATTTGCATGACTGCCATTCAGCAGTGAACTCATACATCTTTATGAATGATGTTAAATGAATGTTAAATGAAAAAAAGTAACTCAGAGAAGAAAAGTTTGTAGTAAAGGTCAAAAGCAATAAAACTAAACAATATACTACTTAAGAAGTATTAAACGTGATAAAGCTATAAAGAAAACTAAGGAAATTGTTATCCAAATATAGAACAATACAGCCAAGTGCAGTGGCCCACACCTGTAATCCCAGCACTTTGGGAGGCTGAGGTGGGTGGATTACCTGAGGTCAGGGGTTTAAGACCAGCCTGGGCAATGTGGTGAAACCCCATCTCTACTAAAAACTCAAAAATTAGCCAGGCATGGTGGTGTGCGCCTATAGTCTCAGCTACTTGAGAGGCTGAGGCAGGAGAATCGCTTGAAGCCCGGAGGCAGAGGTTGCAGTTAGCCGAGATCGCGCCACTATACTCCAGCCTGGGCAACAAGGCCAGATTCTTTCTCAAAATAATAATAATAATACCTCTACAGGGGAGGAATAGAGTTACAGCTGGGCAGGTGAGCACAGACAGGTTCAAAGTTGCTGGAAATGTTCTATTTCCTAAAGTAGATAGTACACAGGTGTTTGTTTTTGCTTCTTTGTCCTATGTACTCTGGCTTGTACAATATTAAATAAGAATACAAAAACAAGAAGCAATATATAAACCTCAAATAGATGTTTCACAATGTTTTTAATAATTATTAAATTGAGAAAAAGGAAGAGTAATTGTGTGACCTGTATAACAAGGCCTAAAAAGAAGGATTTAGTCATATAAAGAAAAGAAAACTAGCCGGGCAAGGTGGCGGGCGCCTGTAGTCCCAGCTACTTAGGAGGCTGAGGCAGGAGAATGGCGTAAACCCGGGGGGCGGAGCTTGCAGTGAGCTGAGATCCGGCCACTGCACTCCAGCCTGGGCGACAGAGCGAGACTCCGTCTCAAAAAAAAAAAAAAA
>NC_045442.1:41097617-41123922 GCF_002776525.5 Piliocolobus tephrosceles | reverse complement strand
CAGAACCACTGGTGATATTTAGGCGAGACAACAGCTTGGGAAAAGTGATTTATTAATCTGACAGTGATGATAAGAATCAACTAGTAGGGAGACAGAAGGCTGGAAAAGTCAGTTCTAAAACCTGTTCAGGTGAGATCATCTCACTGATGTAAGATGTTACTGAAGATGATCACGTCCTGAACTAGGAATGGTGATGAGGGTCAAGATCACTCCAAGAAACTCTAGGAGTCTTTAAGATGAAAGACTCAGGAGCGTTGGGTCTTGGGAATAGGCAATGAGGGAAAAAGATTCAAAGATTTTCAAGCTAAACTGTAAAAAATGGCAATACCAACATAGCAAAACTAAGGATTCTGCAGAGAAAAATTGTTTTGAAAAAAGACCATTAATCAAGTAAGTTATGCAATAAATATGTACTAAGTACCTACTATGTGTCAGGCAAAGTGTGATGCCTTCCCTTCAGAAAGCAGCTTGTGAGTCCTACTTTAAAAAGTTATGTTGCGGGGCACGGTGGCTCACGCCTGTAATCCCAGCACTTTGGGAGGCCGAGGCGAGTGGATCACAAGGTCAGGAGATCGAAACCATCCTGGCTAACACCATGAAACCCCGTTTCTACTAAAAACACACACAAAAAATTAGCTGGGTGTGGTGGCGGGCGCCTGTAGTCCCAGCTACTCAGGAGGCTGAGGCAGGAGAATGGCGTGAACCTGGGAGGCAGAGCTTGCAGTGAGCCGAGATCATGCCACTGCACTCCAGCCTGGGCAACAGAGCGGAGACTCTGTCTCAAAAAATAAATAAATAAATAAAATAAAATAATAAAAAATAAAAAAAGTTACGCCGAGCACAGTGGCTCATGCCTGTAATCCCAGCACTTTGGAAGGCCAAGGTGGGTGGATCACCTGAGGTCAGGAGTTCGAGACCAGCCTGGCCATCATGGTGAAATCCCGTCTCTACTAAAAATACAAAAATTAGTTGTGTGTGGTGGCGCCCACCTGTAATCCCAGCTACTCTGAAGGCTGAGGCAGGAGAACAACTTGAACCGAGGAGGTGGAAGTTGCAGTGAGCCAAGATCCTGTCACTCTCCAGCCTGAGCGACAGAACGAGACACAGTCTCAAAAAAAAAAAAACAAAAAAGTTATACCTTTAATAGGCAAAAAGAAACAAAACAGTTCTTTAAGAAGAATAAAATAATTTTGTGAGTCCCACTTTTTAAAAAAGTAATCTGCATGGTGATAAAAAAAAATACTAAGTTGTTTTTCAAAATTAATTGAAAGAAACAAAACATAAGAGTGGAGGTATCTAATAAAGGGTCAGAGGTAAAGCAGTTTACTGTTTATTACTGAAAGCTCCTTGAGGACAAGATTTATGGCTATCTTTGCATTTACACAGTACTGGACACAGTGTGTGATCACCACAGAGTAGACATTCAAATAATGTCTAAACAGAACAATGAGGACAGACTGAAGACCAGCCAACTGAGAAGGCTCCAAAACCTAACGTATCCATAGAGGATCTACCCCTGTGGAAGGAAAGTGCTCTAGCCTTGTTATCCTGGCTATAAGGTAGCCTGATCCTCTGGGTACAAAGGTACAAAATACCAACAGAAAAACAGAAAGGAAACTAATGTTTATGAAACATATATTGGGCCCGGCACAGTGGCTCATGCCTGTAACCCCAGCACTTTGGGAGGCGGGGGGATTGCTTCAGCCCAGGAGTTTGAGACCACCCTGGGCAACACCGTGAAACACCAACTCTACCAAAAACACAAAAATTAGTTGTGGTATGGGGGGCGTGAGCCTGCAGTCCCAGCCACTCAGGAGGCTGAGGTGGGAGGATCGCTTGAGCGCAAGAGGTAAAGGCTGCAGTGAGCTGAGATCACACCACTGCACTCCAACCTGAGCAACAGAGTGAAACCCTGTATCGAACTTAAAAGAAAACATACTGAACTTTTCCTCCCCTATCCTGGGAAGACTGTCCCCAACCTAACTTTTTTTTTTTTTTTTTAAGACAGAGTCTCGCTCAGTCACCCAGGCTGGAGTGCAGTGACACGATCTCAGCTCATTGCAAACTCCACCTCCTGGGTTCAAGTGATTCTCCTGCCTCAGCCTCCCGGGTTCAAGCGATTCTCCTGCCTCAGCCTCACGAGTAGCTGTGATTACAAGCGCCCACCACCACGCCCAGCTAATTTTTTTGTAGAGATGGGGTTTCACCATGTTGCCCAGGCTGGTCTTGAACTCCCGACCTCAAGTGATCCGCCCACCTCGGCCTCCCAAAGTTCTGGGATTACAGGCATGAGCCACCCCACCTGGCCTTAACCCTAACTTTCAAGACAGACAGGATGTGTGGATTAGGTTAAAGAAACTCAGTGATACCCTGTCCTTTTACACTACTAAAAGGCATTTTTCTGATTAAAAGTAGTTTAAAAGCTTGAATGTTGATAGTCCCAATTGACATACCACTGTTTCCTAAGCCTACGGAACAGGGAAATGCAAAGTAGGGCTGCCTGCAAAGTGAGATGACTGATGCCCAGGTGGCTCAAGTTGTTGCCAGGGAAATGGGCTATTATCTCCAGGTGCCCCAACAGTTCAGATAATTCCATGCAGTCCCAAGTTATAAAATATGGCTGAACACAGAACAAGGAGGTTACTTTGTAAATGGATTGATTTTAAATAAATGCTTTAAGACCATCTCTGTCTCAAGAGGTTAGACTAGAACATGAATGCCCAAATACCAGCAGAGGCAGTACTTGTGTTTGCAAGTACATAACAGTCAAGAGCTCAGGCTCCGATGCCAGATAGACATGGGTTAAATTCCAGCTCTTTCAGCAAATAGCTGTGTGGCTATCTCGGTTAAGACATTCTTCCTACTATGTACAGTAGGGCTGACTGCATTCCTTAAGGTGTGAATATGTGGTAGCTTCAGACGTTAGGGCTTTCCTTCCTAAAACTATGCCCTAATCCCTTTGGTTGGACCTGTATTTTCCTTAAAAGCCTCACTCACTCATTTTAGGGTAGAGCTTTCCAGCTGGCTCATCTCATTCATTATGCTTTGAATCTCTCAAATTTCCATCTTTGAGAAAAACATATCTTGAAACTGTGGATGGTCGACTGGACTTAATAACTACAGAGAAAATGTAATTTTCACTAGAACATACAAACCACTTAGTTATATAAAACTTAAAATTAGTGCTTTCTTTAAAAATCACAAATGTTATATGCTGGAGACAGTATGAAGCTAAGGCTAGCCTATCAGTAATGAATTTAGAACAAAAGTGGACTGATCCAAAAGAGGACAAAAGGAGGCATCCTGCCTGTGCTTACCACCTGATTCTCTAAGCTCAGGGGTCTTTTGCACATTATAGGAGATTTTGTGATGTAATGGAAAACAGAGGAGAACAAGTTCCATAGAGTCTTCATTTGTATTAGCTTTTCTCAGTGCCCCACTGCTACTGTCCTAACACAGGCAGTAAAGACTAAGTCCCAACAGGTTTCTCTGCCTCAGGACTCTCTCTACTCCCTGACATCTCGCACACAGCCACCAAACTACTTTCCTAAATCCCAGTTCCATCAGATAACTTCCAGCTCAAAAACTTAATGTCTCCCTACCTACTACGCACTGGGAAAATCCCAACTAGAAATCAAGACCCAGGCCAGCATTACCCTACCGTTATAATACAGGACTTGTGTCCTCCTAATTCCCCCAGGGAAATTCTCTAAAGCTTCAACCAGACTAATCGGCTCACCGTTCCCCCAACACAAACTGTCCGCAGATCTAGGCTGGATTACGCCCACGCCAGCCCTCAATCCAACCTTTCTGCCATTCCTTCCAAAGCCAGCCTACCCCCTCTTTTCTATCTCTACCTCCACACACTACCCATACTACTCATCTTCTGACCCTCATCAACACACCCTTTTAGCTACCTCAATTCCCGTGGCATCCCGATCCGCTGCAGTCAAATCAAAGTTCCTTGGAAGGCAGACACATACTTTACATAGACGGTCCATCACAGTGCCCTGCACTTAGTAGGTGCTGGCTATTACTGATTAAAACCAGGAGGGGTTCAAATAATGTTTCTAGGCAGGGCAAGATAATACTGCCTATCCTCTTCCATTCGTAGTAAAAAATATTCAACGTTCACGACAAGCCTGAAAAAGCCTAGCGTACGCAGATCAACGGTGAAGTGGAGAGCACGCCACTGGATGGCAAAAAACCTGTGTCCCAATTCTGATTTTGCCACAATCTCGGCAATTGTTGGGAAATCAAGCCATCTCTTGGAGCCCCGGTTGTCTCCGAATAAAACAAGGGAGCTGCTGTAGAGGATCCTGAGGTATCTTTCGGCTCCTAAATGTACCCTGATAGGAAACCCCACACTCGTCTTCTCACTAAGGCGAGAGGCTGACAAACTTTTTTTCCCAGCGCGGGCATTCCACACGGCCCTGGAAACTCAGTGCCCGGAGGAAAGGGCAGGGCTGAGGGCAAGGTAAGAAGCGGTCCCCCAAAAGTCGCCGGATTCCTTTACCCCACGGCTCGAGTCCGCCTCAGGTTCCCGGCCCCCTCACAGACGGACTCCGGCAGAGTGACGCGGCGCGGCTCCCGGGTGCAGGCCGGGTGACTCTGTCCGCCCCCGCGCCCCCCACACTACTGGCACACGCCCCGTGGCCCCGGGTAACGGCCCCGGTCCCTCACCAGCCCGAGGGACGTCCCCGACTCTGGACCAGGCCTCTGGCTCCCGCCTGGCGAGCCGCTCTTCCGGACCCTGGGGCAGCCTCAGCGCGGCAGTCCGGGCCCCAGGCCGGCGGGACGGGCAGCGTGAGGGGCAGCGGCGGCGGCTTTAAGTGCTGAATCACCACTTTGCAACCCGAGCGCCAAACCACCGTGACCCACGGGGCCCGAGGGCCCGGGCGCTCCATTCCGCTTACCCACACAGGCGCTCCGGGGGCGGCAGGCGGGCGCCGAGGACTGAGCGGAAGGTGCTGGGCAGCGCGGGGTGCAGAAGCCACGCTAGCCGGTACCGCATTAGCCAGCGCAGTCGCCGGGATCACCGCGAACGCTTCCTGCTTGCGCTTCGAGCCGGCCCTGCGCACTGCGCATGCTCTAGCCGCCGCGCCGCGCGGTCTCCCGGGAACTGCGGGGAGGCAGCCGCTCCGGGTTTTGCCTGTAGCCGGATGGGGCGAGGACGCTAGCGAGGACTGTGGGGACGGCGGACAGCCGAGGCCTGAGCTGGCGAGTTGGTGGGACGGGGGTTTGGCCGGGGCGCTTTAGGAGCCAGCACCCAGACTTTCCCAGGCGGGGAGGGTCCCAGCTAGGTCCCATTGGCCTCACTTGTGAGGGTGGCGACGTGTCTGGTTGTGAGGGAGCAAGGGGAGGTTCATGAAAACAGTGAGGGCACACGGGGCCATGTTTTCTGAGGCACCCCCACTGACTAGCGTGCCGGACCCTGCAGGTGTCGGAACTAGGTTCCTGGTCTCGGCGGCTTCACAGAAAATGAATACGCGGCGGGCGCCCGGGCAGCGGGCTCCCTCTAGAGCGCGGTGGGCACGTGGACCGGGAAGGCACAGATGCGCTGGAGACCAGGCTGGAGTGCGGCGTGGGGGAAATTCAGACGCAGGGGTCCGCGGTAGAGAGGTCAGGACCCAGGGGGACGTTTCCATCCTTGGGGAAGCTAGCAGCTCTCTTAAGAGGAAGGTGCGGATGGGACGGGCGCCACAGCAAAACAAGGCTTCAGATCCAGAGTAGAAACTACTACTCTTGTTAGTACTCTGTACTAGGAATACTACTAGTGTCAGTCGGCTTCTGTCGTTACTTTTTAAACAAAGAATTTTCTCCCCAGTGGGAGAGAATACTTTGCACCCACGAACAGCCTAATAGTTGTTATGGATCTAACTTTCCATAATACCTTATGGGAGTCTTTAAGGAAGAATGCGATTATGGATGGTAACTTCCCAGCTTAAGTACTTTTAGGTTTCTGATTGGTAGACCAAAGACTGCAACCAAAGCAGTGTCCTTAGTCCAAGTATTGCTTTAAATGGGAATTCAGTTGGAAGATTCCTTAATCCAGTTGATGCTTTATCGAAGGCATACCCACGGTCTTTTTAACAATGCAGTTTCACCTAAAGGCAAACCTTTGGATGAAAACAGGTAAAAAATTATGGCAAGCCTCCTAGTGGGGTTTGCAAGTGCATGGTTTTAAGAACCTTTAAATTACCAGTCCCAATGCAGAGTAGTCAATCACCTTGAAGCAGCTCCTCTGAGAGTGTTAATGCAGACTTTCTGAATACATTTATGCTCCATTAATGGAATCTATCAATGGACTGGGTAAAGGGTAGATTCAGACTTGGAGGGCTTGAAACATACACAATTTGGGGGACCTCTTTGAGACATAAAATACAAATTATAAATACAAAATTAGCAATCAAAAGATTACTATAGAGAGAAAATAACATCACAACAAATACTGGAGACTTGGAGATTACTACCCTTTTTTTCCCCTGAGATCCTTTAGGCTATTTATTAGAAATGTTTACATAAAAAAGCTTCCAGATGGCCAGGCGTGGTGGCTCATGCCTGTCATCCCAGCACTTTGGGAAGCCAAACTGGGCGGATCACGAAGTCAGGAGTTCCAGACCAGCCTGACCAACATGGTGAAGCCATGTTGTATCTACTAAAAATACAAAATTAGCTGGGCGTGGTGGCACGCGCCTGTAATCCCAGCTACTCAGGAGGCTGAGGCAGGAGAATCACTTGAACCCCGGAGGCGGAGGTTGCAGTGAGCTGAGATCAAGTTACCGCACTCCAGCCTGGGCAACAAAATGAGACTCTATGTCTCAAAAAAAAAAAAAAAAAAGCTTCCAGACAACAACCGGCTTTCCCTCTACAAATCCCAGTTTGGAGCCTGTGCAAGTGAGCAGCCCTGAAGTTTAAACTTCATTAGCTTCATGATAAATTTCCCTCTGGTTGGAGTGGATGTCCTGGATAAGAAAGAATAATATTGATATAGTCTCATAACTATCGTCTCAATAAAGAGGAGGTGGATGGAAAGAAAAGTAACAATTTTGAGGGTCTACTCTATGTCTGGCATTGTACATCGATCCTTCGTTAGTCATCACGACCACCCTCTGTAATGGATATTTCCCCACCTACCAGAGATGAGGAAGCTGTGGCAGAGAGAGGTTAAGTAACTTGCCAACAATTGGACAAAAAGAGTGGAGTTTTAATTTGAACCCGGGACTGTCTGATTCCGAAACCTGTGATTCGCTCATCTCATTTATGACTTGACAAATGTTTGTTGAATTCCTTACAGATACCAGGTACTATAAAGGTGCTGGGGATACAGCAGTGTACAAAAGAGACAAAAGGTTCTGTCTTGATGGAGCCTACCTTCTAGCTGTGTGGGAAAAACAGATAATAATCAAGTAAGTGAGTAAGTGATATGAAGGAACAGGTGGTCAGGAAAGGCCTCTCTGAGGAAGTGACATTCAAGCAGACCCCAGAATGATGAGAAAAAGTAGGAAATGTGAAGATCTGGGGTATAATCTTTCCCACTCTCACTCAAACAAGTATAAGGTATAAATCACCTAAATAACTTTTTTTCTTTTCTTTTTTTTAGATGGAGTCTCGCTGTGTCGCCAGGCTGGAGTGCAGTGGTGCGATCTCTACTCACTGCAACTTCTATCTCCCGGATTCAAGCGATTCTGCTGCCTCAGCCTCCAGAGTAGCAGGGACTACTGGCGCGTGCCACCATGCCCAGCTAATTTTTGTATTTTTAGTAGAGACGGCATTTCATCATGCTGGCCAGGATGGTCTCGATCTCTTGACCTCATGATCCCCCTGCCTCGACTTCCCAAAGTGCTGGGATTATAGGTGTGAGCCACCATGCCCGGCCTACAACTTTTTTAGAGGCATAAAAAGTAATGTGCTGAAGTCATTCTTTGCCTTAGGAAAACTAGACACATATTCAAATATAAGTACTCTGATATACTGGAAGCCAAATATTAGTGTTCATCTGTGCTGTAGGTTCCTTCCATTAGTCCAGATAGAATAGAGTTCACCATAGAGCTGAGTCAGGAGTTCATAATGAATTGAAAGAAAAAAACTTGGAAGCCCAGTGGTGACAGATTGACATTTATTTCCTAATTGGTAATGTTCAGAAAAATAATATTTTTTGTCCCCCTGGATGTTTTAGCAGAGGAAAGAAAAAGAATTTTTTTTTTTTTTTGAGACGAAATTTCGCTCTTGTCACCCAGGCTGGAGTGCAATGGCATGATCTTGGCTCACTGCAACCTCCACCTCCCAGGTTCAAGCGATTCTCCTGCCTCAGCCTCCCAGGTAGCTGGGATTACAGGCATGCACCACCACGCCCAGCTAATTTTTATATGTTTAGTAGAGATGGGGTTTCTCCATGTTGGTCAGGCTGGTCTCCAACTCCTGACCTCAGGTGATTTGCCTGTCTCGGCCTTCCAACGTGCTGGGATTACAGGCGTGAGCCACAGTGCCTGGCCAATAATTTTTTTTTTTTTTTTAATAGGCCGGGTACAGTGGCTCACACCTGTAATCCCAGCTCTTTGGGAGGCTGAGGCAGGTGAATCACTTGAGGTCAGGAGTTTGAGACCAGCCTAGCCAACATGGTGAAATCCTGTCTCTACAAAAAAATTTAAAAATTAGCTGGGCATGACAGTGTGCACCTGTAGTCCCAGCTACTCAAGAGGCTGAGGCACAAGAATCACTTGAACCTGGGAGGCAGAGGTTGCAGTGAGCTGAGATCGTGCTGCTGCAGTCCAGCCTAGGTAACAGAGTGAGACCCTGTCTCAAAAATAAAACTTAAAAATGTCTTTTGAGGCTGGGCATGGTGGCTCACGCCTGTAATCCCAGCACTTTGGGAGGCCAAGGCAGACAGATCATCTGAGGTTGGGAGTTCAAGACCAGCCTGACCAACATGGAGAAAACCCATCTCTACTAAGAATACAAAATTAACTGGGCATGGTGGCACATGCCTGTAATCCCAGCTATTCGCAAGGCTGAGGCAGAATTGTTTGAACCCAGGAGGCAGAGGTTGCGGTGAGCCGAGATCAAGCCATTGCACTCCAGTCTGGGCAACAAAAGTGAAACTCCATCTCAAAAAAAAAATGTTTTTTGAACTAATCTAGCCTATTGTTATATATTCAAAATCAAAATCTGAATTCTGAATCCATCAACTCAAAGTTTTGTACAAATAGCTAAAGAGAAAGCATACCTAGGTAGTTAATAACAAAGGGAAATTTAAAGTTAGGGCCAACGTGGTGGCTAATGCCTGTAATCCCAACAATTTGGGAGGTAGAGGTGAGAGGATGCTTGAGCCCAGGAGTTCAAGACCAGCTTTGGCAACATCGTCAGGCCTTGTCGATAAAAAAAAAAATAAAAATAAAAAAAATTAGGCAGCAGGTGCAGTAGCTCATGCCTGTAATGCTAGCACTTTGGGAGGACAAAACAGGAGGATCACTTGAGCTTAGGAGTTCAAGACCAGCCTGGGCAACACAGGCCTCATCTCTATTTAAAATAAAATCAAAACAGAACAAAAAATTAGCCGGGCATGGTGGTGCATGCCTGTGGTCCCAGCTACTCTGGATGTTGAGGTGGGAGGATGGCTTGAGCCCAGGAGGTGGAGGTTGCAGTGAGCCAAAATCATGCCAGTGTATTCTAGCCTGGGCAAGACAGCCAGACACTGTGTCAAACAATAATTCTTACAAGACCTTACACGTTTTTCATAAACATCATTTTTATTTGTATTATTTTTTAAGGCTCTTGAGCAACACCAATTCTTTAATGAACAGCTGAGGAACACTGATTTTAGCCATCTATTTTTCTCAAAAGAAAAATGTCTCAAAAGACATTTTTTTTTTTTTTTTAATTGAGACAGAGTCTGACTCTCACCCAGGCTGGAGTGCAATGGCGTGGTCTTGGCTCACTGCAACCTCTACCTCCTGGGTTCAAGCGATTCTCCTACCTCAGCCTCCTGAGTAGCAAGGATTATAGGCACCCGCCACAATGCTCAGCTAATTTTTGTATTTTTAGTAGGGACGGGGTTTCACCATGTTGGCCAGGTTGGTCTCAAACTCCTGACTTCAGGTGATCCACCCACCTCAGCCTCCCAAAGTGCTGGGATTACAGGCATGAGCCACCGTACCCAGCCTTTTTTATCTTTTTAAGATGGGGTCTCCCTCTGTTGCCCAGGCTGGAGTGCAGTGGAGTGATCTTGGCTCACTGCAACCTCCACCTCCTGGGTTCAAGCGATTCTCCTGCCTCAGCCTCCCAGGTAGCTGGGACAACAGGCATAAGCCACCATGCCCTGCTGGTTTTTTTGTATTTTTAGTTGAGACGGGGATTTCACCATGTTGGCCAAGTTGGTCTCAAACCCCTGACCTCAAGTGATCTGCCCACCTTGGCCTCCCAAAGTGCTAGGATTACAGGCATGAACCACCACACCTGGCCTTATTTTATGTGTCTTACTTTACTCATTTATCTCCCTCACATGTAAATACCATAAGCATAGAAACCTGGTTGCTTGTTTCTCTGGTGTATCCTCAACATTGAAAGCAAGCCCTGGGCCCATAAATATTTGTTGAATGGATAAATCAAGAGTTGTCTTCACTGTGTGTAGAAAATATGAATTATAGATACTGCTCATAAAGTAACTCAAATTTACCTTTAAGTGCTAGCAAAGATGAGTCATTTAGGAAAACTTTTAACAAACAAATTTATAATTAATCACTTATCTATAAAATATTTTTAAAAAATTCATGTTGCTTTTAGGTATTTTATTACCATAGTATCATACTTAAAACTAATATACATTTTAAAACTTTTTATTGGGAGGGGCACGGTGGCTCACGCCTGTAATCCCAGCACTTGGGGAGGCTGAGGTGGGTGGCTCATCTAAGGTCAGGAGTTCGAGACCAGCCTGGCCAATGTGATGAAACCCTGACTCTACTAAAAATACAAAAAATTAGCCGGGTACAGTGGCAGGCGTCTGTAGTCCCAGCTACCCGGGAGGCTGAGGCAAGAGAATTGCTTGAACCCTGGAGGCAGAGGTTGCAGTGAACCAAGATCACGCCATTGTACTCCAGCCTGGGCAACAAGAGCAAAACTCCATCTCATTAAAAAGAAAAAAAAGAAAGCTGGGCACAGTGGCTCACACCTGTAATCCCAACACTTTGGGAGCCGAGGTAGGTGGATCACCTGAAGTTGAGAGTTGGAGACCAGCCTGACCAACATGGAGAAACCCGGTCTCTACTAATACAAAATTAGCCACGCGTGGTGGTGCATGCCTGTAATCCCAGCTACTCAGGAGGCTGAGGCAGGAGAATTGCTTAAACCTGGGAAGTGCAGATTGCAGTGAGCTGAGATCACACCATAGCACTCCAGCCTGGGCAACAAGAGCAAAACTGTGTCTCAAAAAAAGAAAAAAGAAAAAAGAGAAAACTTTGTATTATGGAACAAGTAATCAAACATATACAAAAGAAAAGAAAATCATATTACTATTCCAGGGAAAATATGATTTTAGAATTCTATAGCTCAGGCCGGGCGCGGTGGCTCAAGCCTGTAATCCCAGCACTTTGGGAGGCCGAGACAGGCGGATCACGAGGTCAGGAGATCGAGACCATCCTGGCGAACACGGTGAAACCCCGTCTCTACTAAAAAATACAAAAAAATAAAACTAGCCGGGTGAGGTGGCGGGCGCCTGTAATCCCAGCTACTTGGGAGGCTGAGGCAGGAGAATGGCGTAAACCCGGGAGGCGGAGCTTGCAGTGAGCTGAGATCCGGCCACTGCACTCCAGCCCGGGCGACAGAGCGAGACTCCGTCTCAAAAAAAAAAAAAAAGAATTCTATAGCCCAACAATGTCATAGATTCTGTGATTTAGGATAAAAACATTTTGAAAAATACAGTTTTAGAATTCCACAGCCAAACAATGTCAATAATAAATACCGTAGGCATCCATTCATTATTCAGCTTCCATAATTACCAGTTCATGGCCAATATTGTTCTATCTTTTCCTCCAACTCCCTCAACCTCCACTAAATTATTCTGAACCAAATACTGGGCATTATATTATTAATATTTCATCTCAGTATTTCAGTATATGTCTCAAAGGACTTAAAATCCACAGGCATGAACATACCTAAAACATTAACAACTATTTAATATCATCAAATATCTAGTCAGTGTTCCTACTTTCCTGAGTGTTCCCACTTTCCTGATTGCCTCAAATGTTTCTTTTTCACAGTGGGTTTGTTCAAATCAGGATCCAAACAAGAACAAAGCACTTCATTTGATTAATATGTTTCTTTTTTTTGTTTTGTATCTTTTGAAGATTATCTTTTTTTGAAGAGTTTATTGAAGTATTGCAAACAGAAAAGTAAACAAGTGATAAGTGTACAGCTCAGTGAATTTTCAGAAACTGAACACATCCCTGTAAACACACCCAGAAGCTCTGCCTTATTCTCCCTTTCAGTCACTGTCACCCCAAGGGTAACCACTAACCTAACTTCTAACACAATAAATTAGTTTTGCCTGGTTTACAGTTTAATGTAAATGCACTCTACAGTATATACTCTTTTGGGTCTGGCTTTCTTTCACTATCTGGTGAGATTTAACCACACTTTTTAGAATAATTTTTGTTTGTTCACTTTCTTTTCTTTTCTTTCTTTTTTTTTTTTTTTTTGTTTTTGAGACAGAGTCTTGTTCTGTTGCCCAGGCTGAAGAGCAGTATCATGATCTCAGCTCACTGCAACCTCTGCCTTTCAGGTTCATCAAGTGATTCTCCTGCCTCAGCCTCCCAAGTAGCTGGGATTACAGGGGCCCACCACCACGCCCTGCTAATTTTTTTTTTTTTTTTTTAGTAGAAACCAGGTTTCACAATGTTGGTCAGGCTGGTCTTGGATTCCTGACCTCAGATGATCCTCCTGCCTAGGCCTCCCAAAGTGCTGGGATTACAGACATGAACCACCATGCCGGCCTGTTTGATCTTTTTGTTTGTTTGTTTTTGAGATGAAGTCTCACTCTGTCACCAGGCTGGAGTGCAGTGGTGCAATCTTGGCTCACTGCAACCTCCAATTCCTTGGTTGAAGCAATTCTCCTGTCTCAGCCTCCTGAGTAACTGGGATTACAGGCACGTGCCACCATGCCCAGCTAATTTTTTGTGTTTTTAGTAGAGACAGGGTTTTCACTGTGTTAGCCAGGATGGTCTCGATCTACTGACCTCAGGTGATCCACATGCGTTGGCTTCCCAAAGTGCTGGGATTATAGGCGTGAGCCACCACGTCCGGCCCATAGCTTATCAATTCTAAATCTTTTTTAATCCACAGGTTTATCCCTCTTATTTTTTATTTATTTATCTAATTTATTTATTTTTGTTTGTTTGTTTTTTTGAGATGGAGTCCTGCTCTGTCACCCAGGCTAGAGTGCAGTGGCAGGATGTCAGCTCACTGCAACCTCCGCCTCCCGGGTTCAAGAGATTCTCCTGCCTCAGCCTCCTGAGTAACTGGGATTCAGGTGCGTGCCACCATGCCTGGCTAATTTTTGTATTTTTAGTAGAGATGAGGTTTCACCATATTGGTCAGGCTGGTCTCGATCTCCTGACCTCAAGTGATCCACCTGCCTCAGCCTCCCAAAGTACTGGGCTTACAGGCGTGAGCCACCGCACCTGGCCAATTTTATTTTTTTTACTAGAGATGGGGTTTCGCCATATTGGTCAAGCTGGTCTTAACTCCTGACAGGTGATCCACCCACCTTGGCCTGCCAAAGTGCTAGAATTACAGGCATGAGCCACTGTGCCTGGCCTCCTCTCCCTCCTCTTTTTTATTTTGCAATTTATATCTCAAAAGAGTGGAGTCATTTGTCCTGCAGTGTTCCCAACGTTCTAAATTTTGCTGACCGTATTCTTTTTATTTTTATTTTTTTGAGATGGAGTTTCGCTCTTGTTGCCCAGGCTGGAGTGCAATGGAGTGACCTCGGCTCACTATAACCTCTGCCTCCTGGGTTCAAGCGATTCTCCTGCCTCAGTCTCCTGAGTAGATGGGATTACAGGTGTGCACCACCACGCTTGGCTAATTTTTTTGTATTTTTTAGTAGAGATGGGGTTTCACCACGTTGCCCAGGCTGGTCTCAAACTCCTGACCTCAAGTGATTCACCCACCTCAGCCTCCCAAAGTGCTGGGATTCCAGGCATGAGCCAGCACACCTGGCCTGCTGACTGTATTCTTACAATGTGACTTAACATGTTTCTTTCCTATATTTCCTGTAAATGGTAGTTACATTCACAAGATTTGATCAGATTCAGCAAATATGCATTTGACAAGCGTTTACTAAACATTGTATTTGCTACTAGGTGGGATACAAAATGACTAAGGTATCACTCCTAATCTATTATTTATTATGAATATGAAAGGTTAAGGCTGGGCGTGATGGCTCATGCCTGTAATCCCAGCACTTTGGGAGGCCCAGGCAGGCGGATCACTTAAGGTCAGGAGTTGGAGACCAGACTGGCCAACGTGGAGAAACCCCACCTCTACTAAAAATACAAAATTAGCCGGGTGTGGTGGTGCATGCCTGTAATCCCAGCTACTTGGAAGGCTGAGGCAGGAGAATCGCTTGAACCTGGGAGGTGGAGGTTGCAGTGAGCTGAGATTGCACCATTGCACTCCAGCTTGGGCAACAAGAGCAAAACTCTGTCTCAAAAAAAAAAAAAAAAAAAAAAAAAACTAAAAATACAAAAGGTAGCCGGGTTTGGTGGTGCGCACCTGTAGTCCTAACTACTTGGGACACTGAGGCAGGAGACTCCTTCGAATCTGGGAGGCAAAGGTTACAGTGAGCCGAGATGGTGCCACTGAACCCCAGCCTGGGTGACACAGTGAGAACCTGTCTGCCTGTTTTGTTTGTTTGTTTGTTTTGTTTTTGTTTTTTTTCTTCTGAGATGGAGTTTTGCTCTTGTTGCCCAGGCTGGAGTGATATGCCATGATCTTGGCTCATCGCAACTTCCGCCTCCTGGGTTCAAGCCGCTCTCCTGCCTCAGCCTTCCAAGTAACTGGGATTACAGGCATGTGCCACCATGCCCAGTTAATTTTGTATTTTTAGTACAGACAGGGTTTCTCCATGTTGGTCAGGCTGGTCTTGAACTCCTAACCTCAGGTGATCTGCCCACCTCGGCCTCACAAAGTGCTGGGATTACAGGTGTGAGCCACCATGCCTGGCAGGGCAGGACTTTTTAAATTCATTTTTGTGACTATCACAGGGTATGCACCTAAGCTCAGTAAACATTTGTTGAGCAATTAAAACTAACTAAAGGTGTGTTTTTTTTGTTTGTTTTTGTTTTTTGGTTTTTTTTTTTGAGACGAGTCTCGCTCTTTACCCCAGGCTGGAGTGCAGTGGAACGATCTCAGCTCACTGCAAGCTCCGCCTCCTGGGTTCATGCCATTCTCCTGCCTCAGCCTCCTGAGTAGCTGGGACTACAGGCACCCGCCACCACACTCGGCTAATTTTTTTTGTACTTTTAGGAGAGGCTGGGTTTCACCGTGTTAGCCAGGATGGTCTCGATCTCCTGACCTCATGATCCACTTGCCTTGGCCTCCCAAAGTGCTGGGATTACAGGCATGAGCCACTGTTCCCGGCCCCTGTTTTTTTTTTTTTAAGAAGATCTTGCTCTGTCACCCAGGCTGAAGTGCACTGGTATGATCATGACTCACTGCAACCTCACCTCCCAGGCTCAAGTGATCCCCCCAGCTCAGCCTCCCAAGTAGCTGGGACCACAGGTAAGTGCCACCATGGCTGAGACTATTTTCATTTCTTGTAGAGATGAGGTCTGGACAGTCTTGGAAGAATTCTTATGTTAAATAGAAATTCAGGATGCAAAATTCTATATTCAGGCTGAGCATAGTGGCTTACCCTTGTAATCCCAGCACTTAGGGAGGTAGAGGCAGAATGATTGCTTGAGTCCAGGAGTTCAAGACCTGCCTGGGCAACATAGTGAGACCCTGTTCTCCACAAAAACGGGGGAAAAAGACCAAAAAAACCCTATATATTCAATTATGATCTCAATTATTGAAAATACATGAATAGGCAACTGGAAAGAAATACATCAAAATATTAATGGTAGTAATTGCTGGGTGGTAGAAATCTACTATATATAGGAGTTCCAGAAAGAAAGAACAGACATGACAAATGAAATATTCAGTGAATAATTCAAAAACATTTCCCAGACTGAAGATAACAACTTGCCAGACTGAAAAGCTCAGCCCAATTAAGGAAAGTAGATGCAGACATTGGCTGGACACGCTGGCTCACGCCTGTAATCCCAGCACTTTGGGAGGCCGAGGTGGGCGGATCATGAGGTCAGGAGATCGAGACCATCCTGGTTAACATGGTGAAACCCTGTCTCTACTAAAAATACAAAAAATTAGCTGGGCGTGGTGGCGGGCGCCTATAGTCCCAGCTACTTGGGAAGCTGAGGCAGGAGAATAGTGTGAACCCAGGAGGCGGAGCTTGCAATGAGCTGAGATTGCGCCACTGCACTCCAGCCTGGGTGACAGTGCGAGACTCTGTGTCAAAAAAAAAAAAAAAAAGAAAGTAGATGCACACTAAGGCACATCATTGCAAGATACCCTCCCCTCCCCTCCCCTTCCTTCCCCTTCCCTCCCCTTCCCTTCTCTTCTTTTGGTAGAGTCTTGCTCTGTCATCCAGGCTGGAGTGCAGTGGTGCAATCTTGGCTCACTGTAACCTCCACCTTCCAGGTTCAAGCGATTGTCATGCCTCAGCCTCCCAAGTAGCTGGGATTACAGACATGTGTCACCATGCCCGGCTAATTTTTATATTTTTAGTAGAGACAGGGTTTCACCGTGTTGACCAGGCTGGTCTCAAAGTCCCAACTTCAGGCGATCCACCTGCCTCGGGCTCCCAAAGTGCTGGGATTACAGGCATGAGTCACTGCGCTCGGCCTCATTGCAAAATTTCTAGTCACTAGAATGAAATTCTCAGCTATGAACAGACACAATAACCTGAATATAGATTATTGATTTAACCAGAAATTGTAATATTGGGTATATGGAGAAGGAAATGCAGAGAGAATGGTAAAGTTTGAGAACTAAACCTCACCTACCATAAGATGTCAATAAATAATATCTAAAATTGATTAATCAAAAGATAATGGTATAGGTCTGGCACAGGGGTGGCTCATGCCCATAATGCTAGCACTTTGGAAAGCTGAGGCAGAGGATTGCTTGAGTCCAGCAGCTGGAGACCAGCCTGAGTAACAAAGCAATACCCTATGTTTATGAAAAAATTTAAAAATTAGTGGGTGTGGTGGTGTGCGCCTGTAGTCCCAGCTACTAATGAGGCTGAGGCAGTAAGATCACTTCAACTGATGCAGCTGAGGCTATTCAGGAGGTGGAAGTTGATTGCCAGAACCCAGGAGGTCAAGGGCCAGGTGTGGTGGCTCATGCCTGTAATTCCAGCACTTTGGGAGGCCGAGGTGGGGGAATCACTTGAGCCCAGGAGTTCAAGACCAACCTGCACAACAAAGTGAGACCCTGTCTCTACAAAAAAATAGAAAAAAATTGGCTGGGTGTAGTGGCATGTGCCTGTGGTCCCAGCTACTCAGGAGGCTGAGGCAATAGGATTGCTTCAACTGGAGCGGTTGAGGCTGCAGTGATACCTGATAGAGCCACTGCACTCTAGCCTGGGCAACAGAGTGAGACCCTGTCTCAAAAATAAAGAAATAAATAAACCAATACAAATAACAGTTTATACAAATTCCTTATGAAAATAGAAATATGTAAATGCCAACACAAACAGCTAAAGTGGTTGGTTGTTTCTGGGGTAAAGATCTAGAGGCATTGGGGTGGGATAAGGCAGATAAAATACCTTTTTTTTTGTTACAAGCCTTTTAGAACTATTTATAAAACATTTCCACGTTTTCTTTTCTCTTTTCTTTCTTTCTTTTTTCTTTTGAGACAAAGTCATACTCTGTCACTCAGGCTGGAGTGCAGTGGCATGCTCTTGGCTCACTGCAACCTCTGCCTCACAGGTTCAGGCAATTCTCCTGCCTGGTATCACAGGTATGAGCTGCCATGCCCAACCTCCGTGTTTTTCTTTAGGAAAAATAAAAATCAATTTAAAATAGTTTATTCGAGAAGTACATATACTCCTGAAAGAGAAGTGCCGGAGCAAACACATGGGCAACGATGTTGCGTTGTTAGAATTCAGTTTAACTAGACTTAAATTATTATTATTATTGAGACAGGATCTTACTCTGTCGCCAGGCTGATGTGTAGTGGCATGATCTCAGCTCACTGCAACCTCTGCCTCCCAAGTTCAAGTGATTCTCCTGCCTCAGTCTCCTGAGTAGCTGGGACCACTGGCACACAACGCCATGCTTTTTTTTTTTTTTTTTTGGTATCATTAGTAGAGATGGGGTTTTGCCATGTTGGCCAGGATGGTCTCGAACTCCTGACCTGGAGGTCTGCCCATCTTGGCCTCCCAAAGTGCTGGAATTACAGGTGTGAGCCACTACACCTGGCCCCAACTAATTTGTTTGTTTGTTTTGAGATGGAGCCTCGCTCTGTTGCCCAGGCAGGGGTGCAATGGCGTGATCTCGGCTCACTGCAACCTCCACCCCCAGAGTTCAAGCAATTCTCCTGTCTCAGCCTCTCAAGTAGCTGGCTATCTCTATTTGACGTAGCCCTGAGGGCAAGTACAATAATTCACCCTGTATATTCATTGCCAGGCCCACAGTAAGCACTTCAAAAACAGTATGATAAAAGTGGATACAGCATGGTGGCTCATGCCTGTGATCTCAGCCCTTTGGGAGGCCGAGGCGGGCAGATCATGAGGTCAGGAGTTCGAGTCCATCCTGGTCAACATGGCAAAACCTTGTCTCTACTAAAAATACAAAAATTAGCTGGGTGTGGTGGCATGCACCTGTAATCCCAGCTGCTCGGAGGCTGACGCATGAGAATCGCTTGAACCCGGGAGGCAGAGGGTGCAGTGAGCCGAGATTGCGCCACTGCACTCCAGCCTGGCGACAGAGTGGGGCTCTGTCTCAAAAAAAAATAAAGAATACATGCACACTTAGCAAATGAAAAAAATTGAGGGGGAAAGACAGTAGTTAAGAACCTGGCAGTTGGAATGGGAAAGAATTCTAAGTTCCTTCCCCAGTAGTTAACCTTACACTATGGTTAAAGTGTAAGTATAGTCATATGCTGTATGACTACAGACAAACATTTGGCTAGTTTACTGATAAAACAGTGGAAAGTAATAGTTCCTGCTTCAGAAAGTTGTTCTGAAGATTAAATGAGATGATGCACACAAAGCCTTTGGCATGGAATCTGACTCACAGTAAACCCTAGATAAATAGTAGCTGTATCTATTATAAAATGGAGACTCTTGAATTTCTTGCGTCAACCCATGTGACTATTAATGTATATATTGTTTGAATATTTACTAAAGAGAAAGGAAAGACGGCCCAGGGTAGCTCATGCCTATAATCCCAGCACTTTGGGAAGCTGAGGTGGGAGGATTACTTGAGACCAGGAGTTCAAGATCAGCCTGGGCAACATAGGGAGACCCCCATATCTACTAAAGGAAAAAAAAATTAGCCAGATCTAGTGGCTTGTGCCTATAGTCCCAGCTACTCAGGAGGCTGAGATAGGAGGATCCCTTGAGCCCAGGAGGTCCAGGCTTCAGTGAGCTGTGATGGTGTATTGTACTTCAGCCCTGGTGATACAGCAAGATCCTGACTCAGAAAAACCAAAACAAAACGAAAGAAAAGGGGATTTTTTTTTTTTTTTTTTTTTTTTTGAGACAGAGTCTAGCTCTGTCACCCAGGCTGGAGTTCAGTGGTGCCATCTCGGCTCACTGCAACCTTTGCCTCCTGGGTTGAAGCGATTCTTCTGCCTCAGCCTCCCAAGGAGCTGGGACTACAGGTGCCCACCACCACGCCCAGCTAATGTTTTTTTGTATTTTTAGTAGAGACAGGGTTTTACCATATTTATTGGCCAAGCTGGTCTTGAATTCCTGACCTCATGATCTGCCCACCTCGGCCTCCCAGAGTGCTGGGATTAAAGGCATGAGCCACCGTGCCCAGCCAAAAGGGAGAAATTAAGATTTTTTTTTTTTCCTATTATATCCCAGGCACTTTGTGTATGTTATTTTAATCCTCACAATAATAGTAATTATTATTATCTCCATTTTACAGATGAGGAAACCAAGGCTGATAGAGGTTAAGTAATTTCCTTCAGGTACTCAATATATATTTATTGAGTAAAGCCTTACTTTGGTGTAAGGCTTTGTTCAAGACACTGGGAAAACAATACTGAACAAAAAGACAGGGTCCCTAATGAAACTTACATTCTATCCAGGGAGACACACAATATATTGACAATATAATATATTGTCAATACACACAATATATTGACTGTAGTGTTATGAAGAAAATAGGCAGGGTTCTGAGATAGAAAGTTGTAAGAGGAAGGCCAGGTACAGTGGCTCACATCTGTAATCCCAGCACTTTGGGAGGCCGAGGAGGGCAGATTACTTGAGGTCAGGAGTTCAAGACTAGCCTGGCCAACATGGTGAAACCCAGTCTCTACTAAAAATATTTAAAAAATTAGCCAGGCATGGTGGGGCACCTGTAATCCCACCTGTTCAGGAGGCTGAGGCTCAAGAATTGCTTGAATCCAGGAGGCGGAGGTTGCAGTGAGCCAAGATCCTGCCACTGCACTTCAACATGAGGGACAGAGTGAGACTCCGTCTCAAAAAAAAAAGAGAGAAAATTATGAACAATGTGCTTTAGATAGGGTGGTCAGGATAGGTGTTTTTTTTTTTTTTTGAGACGGAGTCTCGCTCTGTCGCCTGGGCTGGAGTGCAGTGGCCGGATCTCAGCTCACTGCAAGCTCCGCCTCCCGGGTTTACGCCATTCTCCTGCCTCAGCCTCCCGAGTAGCTGGGACTACAGGCACCAGCCACCTCGCCCAGCTAGCTTTTTGTATTTTTTAGTAGAGACGGGGTTTCACCGTGTTAGCCAGGATGGTCTCAAACTCCTGACCTCGTGATCCGCCCGTCTCGGCCTCCCAAAGTGCTGGGATTACAGGCTTGAGCCACCGCGCCCGGCCAGGATAGGTGTTTTTAAAAGAGAAAGTTCAACTGAGAGCTGAAGAATGAGAATGGGTAAGCCATGCAAAGAGCCAAACACAGTTTAGGGCAGAGGGTACCTCACGTACAAGGACCTGGCCACAGGAAAAAGCTAGGAGCTCTGAAGCATGGTAATGAGATTTTTGGAAAGTGCCTTTAGTTGATTGAATGGACAAGGGCCAGATCGTGAGGACCCTACAGGGCATGGTAATGAGTTTGGATTTCATTCCAAATACAAATGAGAAGGTAGTGTAAGATGAAAAAGCAGATGAAGAGCATGGTCTTATTTTCTTATTTCTTAAAAGACACTTCCCTTGCTGAGTAAACGTAATGGAGGGTTCGAGGGGAGGAGAAAAGGGCAGAAGAGAATCTTGTTAAGGAGGTAGGACAGTTGTTCAGGGAAAAGATAAGCGCCTTGGACTACCGGGTGATCCATCGCAGGGGAGATAAAATCAACAGGACTCCACTACACATGGAGGAATCAAAGGTTCTGGTTAGCTCCAGTATCCAGATGAGAAAGATTAAGGTGGAGATAAGATAGAGTTCCGTTTGGCATAGATCCCAGTTCGAAATGCCAGAGAGCCACCTAAGAGGAGGTATCAATAGACAGCTGGCTACTCAAAATAGAGATGACGAGCAGAAGGAGCTATAGATGCAGATATTTCCTGGGGGCGGGGGGCCAGAGGGGTGGGACGCATGTAGTGGATTAGCAAGTGGAGGAACATAAAAAGGACATCAGAGCTTTCCACTACACGGGGGTGTTACTTAATAGACTAACACGACATTTAGGTTCTCATGGGTTGTGTGGGCCAGAAGCGCAGTTCCAGGAACCGACTACAACATAGTGTGGGATATGATGTTTCTCTTCAAATAACCCGATGAATCTTTTATTCTTTAATTCATAGTACCCTCCCCTTTTTCCCCCTTTTTTCCAGTTTGCCGTTGTTAAATGCCCAGGCACGCCACAATACCAGACGTTATCAATACCAGCTCACATTCCTTTCCTCATTTGAAAAGAGGACTAACTTTCTAGCTCATTACAGACACCCCTTCCCCTTTCCTCTTCGCCTTCGGTTACGTGCCCACCTTATCTAAAAAAAAATCAAATGTTTAGCCAAACGGGATTAGTTTAGATTATACGACCCGACCCCAGCCAATGGGAAAAATATACAGGGGCAGGATTTGGGTCAAAAATAAAGACTCTCCTGCCCCTTTGTTCAGGTGTGCTCTCGTGGCGACTGGCCAAAACACCCCTCTGCGCAAAAATAAAATTGCTTTGCTAAAAATCCTTTGTTCAAGTGTTCAATTTCCTTAAGATTTTAAACGTTATTCATAACAATAGGCTCCTGTTACAGTATTTCCTGATGCGGCATCCCACACCTACAGCGGTCAAGTCACGCCAGGCACTGCCAAGACGCCGAAAATTTCGCCTGCAGCAGGCCAGAGGTGACTGAGGGCGCGCAGGCCCCAGCGAGCGCTGCATGCTGGGATTCGTAGGCCGGGGCGGCGAACATTTGCGCAGTTTCCTTGAGATGCGACCGCCCGCTGCGCCGCGCGGACACCGGGTGCGCAGCGCGCCCGCGGCCTGCGTCAGTCGGTCAGTGCAGTCGTTCTAAAATCAAGGCGGACCCTGCTTTCTTGCCTGGAGTCGCTTAGAGATGATGACCAAAGGATAAATTCAGAGTCCTCCAAATGGCATCCAGTGTCCATTTCATCACGATTTGGAACCTGTAGTAGCCTTATCTCTTAACACTTCCTAATTATTATTATTATTTATTTATTTTTGAAAAAGGGCATTGCTCTGTCGCCTAGGCTGTAGTAATCCAGCGGCATAATCCCGCCTCACTGCAGACTCGATCTCCCCTGTTCAGCGATCCTTCTGCCTCAGCCTCCTGAGTAGCTGGGACCAACAGGCACGCACCACCACACCAGGCTATTTTTTCCCCCTATTTATTGTTGAGACGCATCGGGGAGCGGGGGCAGAGGGGGTCTCCCTGTGTCGCCCAGGCTGGTCTCAAACTCCTGGCCTCAAGCTATCCTCCTACCTCGGCCCGTTAAAGTGTTGGGATTACAGGCGTGAGCCACCGGGCCCCGACATTAATTATTCTTCAAGACTATTCTGGGCCGGGCGCGGTGGCTCACGCCTGTAATCCTAGCACTTTGGAAGGCCAAGGCGGGCGGATCCTCTGAGGTCAGGAGTTCGAGACCAGCCTAGCTAATACGGTGAAACCACATCTCTACTGAAAATACAAATATTAGCCGGGCGTGGTGGAACATACCTGTAATCCCAGCAACTCGGGGGCTGAAGCAGGAGAATCGCTTGAACCGGGAGGCGCAGTGAGCCGAGATCCAGCCCGGGTGACAAGAGCGAGACCCCGTCTCAAAAAAAAACAAAAAAAGACTATCCTGGTCTCTGCCTCCGGGTTGGCGGCTCGCTTTGGACCTCTCTTCTGTGCTTCTATTGCCCTCTCTTACAATTCACTAATAATTATAATCATGGCGAGTGCTTACCATATATTCCGATCTATTTCCACGAGCTCATTAATTCTCACCCTAACCCTCTGAGATGGTTACTATTATTTCCTCTCTGCAGATGAGGGAATTCTGGGCTAGGGACGTTATGTAAGTTGAGCCACGTTACGCTAAAAGTTCCACGCTCAGTTCCAAAGTCTCAGCTCTGGACTACGAAGTTCCGGAGCAAGGGGACAGCCCAGCTCTTTACGTTCCCGCACGCCACGCTCCGAGGGCGGGGCTCCGGTGAGGACACTGCATCCCATGGTGCCTTGCGCGCCAGCGCAGTCATTGGTCCGGCTACTCGGCCCCTTTTTCAAATTGAGGCGCCGAGTCGTTGCTCGGTTTCTGGGGCTTGGGGTGGAGACGAGATTGGTGATTCGGCGGCTCCGGCTGGCGCGGGATAAACGCCACGGCCAGAGTACCGGGTAGACAGCGGGGACGCCGAGCTGCGTGCATCGGTCCTCTAGGCCACGCCAGCGCCCGGGAGGGACCAGGGAGACTCCGGCCCCCGTCGGCCGCCAAGCCCCTCCGCGCCTCACAGCGCCCAAGTCCGCGGCCAGGCCTTGATTTTTTGGCGGGGACAGTCATGGCGTCGCAGCCAAATTCGTCTGCGAAGAAGAAGGAGGAGAAGGGGAAGAACATCCAGGTGGTGGTGAGATGCAGGTAGGGAGAGGGCTGACAGGATTCCGAGCGCCGGGGCTTCGCTGCTGGGCCCGCTAGTGCGCGGTCCAGGGAGAGGGATTTTATTTGCATTTCCTGAGGGTCCCAGTTTCTTGGTTCTCCGCGTTCTGTTCAATAAAAATGACACCCGGTTGCTGTGTGTGTCTGATTTTTAGCAGAAAATAGCATGTTTGCTTTGATCACTGTTCCATACTGAAAAGTGCGTTAAACTATAGTCAATAAGGACTTAGGTGTCACTTATATATGCTACTTCATGTAGTTTGTCAGTTTGGAAGTAAGACTGAATACCTGTTTTGCAGATGGTTTAGCGTTGGTATTATCGCCTCTAAAAAGCAATCAATCACTGTTGTCTTTATTCTAGATGCAATATTTTCTGCATCTCTACTAAATAAGTAAACATCTGTCTTTAAACATTAAAAATTAAGTTATAAAGTGAGTTTATGTTTTTTAAAAGATCAAGACAAGCTAAGCTAGTGTAAATTTCTGATTGTGCTACAGTTTTCCCTTTCATCTGCCTGTTTGTTCACAGACCAAATTAAATGGATATTTCGAGATAAGAGGATGTGGAGGGGTGTTCGGCCCTCCCCTGACTCGTTTCCAAATAATTATAACCAATTATAAAATGAGCTAGAAACTGCTGTTTAGTTAGAATTGATGTATTCAACTTTTTAGAGGCTCTCCACAGTTTACTGAGTTTGTGTGTTTTGTGTGTCTGTTTTTGTGGCTGTTAACAGTTGCTGTTGCAACTTTTCTGTAAACCCCAAAGTATTCTTAAATTAAAAGGCTATTTTTTTGGAAGAACCTGTTTCAACAAACTTTCTTAGGCTATTGTTTACTCAGCCCTGGTAACTTGAATTGTAGATATCAAAGATGATGACTACGTTTCTAAACGAGGTGCCAGAGAGGAAATTTGGTGGCAATCTTAAATCTAGCCAGTGACACTTACCAGTTGTTGTACTCTGGGGCTTCTGTTAGTAGTTGTTTTGAAAATTTTTATTTAAAAATACAGTGCATATAACAAGTGCAAATTTTAAAATTATTTTGGTTGTTTAATAAAACCAGGCAATATTACCTTTTCCGTATGCCTTTATTTGATTTCTTTTTTTAATGTTAATTACAAAATACTTCAGACTTACAAAAGTTATTAAGAACAATGTAATAAACATTTGTATATTCATCACCCAGATTAAGAAACAAAACAATCATTGCTGGAGACCCCCCCCCCTTTTCCCTCTCTATCCTTTTTCCTCCAGCCACAGTTAACCATTATCTTGAACTTGATGTTTATGATCCGCATACATTTCAAGCCTTGCCTTAGAGGAGATTTACTTTATCACCAATGAATATAATGGTTGTTTGCTTGTGTCTAATATTTACAATAATTTTTGTGTAAAGAGATTTTTTTTTCCATATTAGCCTTTTTCTTTCAAATAGCCTTCCTGGTGCAAGTCTGTTATTAAGCTTTAGTAAATAGGCAACTTATGAGCTGCAGGGTCCTTAGGGGTTGGTAAGCCTTTTCTGTAAAGGGCCCAGAGAAATAAATATTTATTTTATTTAAATACTTTAGACTTTGCAGGTCACATGTGGTTTGTTATTTTTTTTTTGAGACATGGCCTTGCTCTCTTGCTCAGGCCGTAGTGCAGTGGTGCAATCTCTGCTCACTGCAACCTCCGCTCCCAGATTCAAGCGGTTTTCCCACTTCAGCCTCTCAGGTAGCTGGGATTACAGGCACACACCGCCATGCCTTGCTAATTTTTGTATTTTTAGTAGAGATGGGGTTTCACCATGTTGGCCAGGCTGGTCTCAAACTCCTGACCTCAGGGAATCCACCTGCCTCAGCCTCCCAAAGTGCTGGGATTACAGGCGTGAGCTACTGCACCCCTCCACATGTGGTTTCTGTCACATTATTTTCTGATTTTTTTTTTTTTTAAAGAACACTTTAAAACTGTAAAAATCATTC
>NC_045442.1:41096650-41097217 GCF_002776525.5 Piliocolobus tephrosceles | reverse complement strand
TTTTTTTTTTTTTTTTTTTTTTTTGAGACGGAGTCTTGCTCTGCCGCCCAGGCTGGAGTGCAGTGGCCGGATCTCAGCTCACTGCAAGCTCCGCCTCCCGGGTTCACGCCATTCTCCCGTCTCAGCCTCCCGAGTAGCTGGGACTACAGGCGCCCACCTCGTCGCCCGGCTAGTTTTTTGTATTTTCTATTAGAGACGGGGTTTCACCGTATTAGCCAGGATGGTCTCGATCTCCTGACCTCGTGATCCGCCCGTCTCGGCCTCCCAAAGTGCTGGGATTACAGGCTTGAGCCACCGCGCCCGGCCAAAAATCATTCTTAAATCTGGCAGGGCAAGGGCCAGGTTTGACCCACAGTACACATCCCTACATAATGCACTACTAGCTATCTTTCTTATGCCCCTGCTCTTCTCTCCCCTATTTTTTCCCAATTTAAAGTCATTTTCAAATACACATATATAAAATTTAACATCTTAACCACTTTTTTTTTTTTTTTTTTTTTTTTTTTTTGGAGAGTTTTGTTCTTTTCCCCCGGGCTGGAATCGCGTCGCCCGGCCCCCGCCCCCACC
>NC_045442.1:40959478-41096550 GCF_002776525.5 Piliocolobus tephrosceles | reverse complement strand
CATATATAAAATTTAACATCTTAACCCCTTTTTTTTTTTTTTTTTTTTTTTTTTGAGGCAGAGTCTTGCTCTGTCGCCGGGACTGGAGTGCAGTGGCCGGATCTCAGCTCACTGCAAGCTCCCTCTCCCGGGTTTACACCATTCTCCTGCCTCAGCCTCCCGAGTAGCTGAGACTACAGGCGCCCGCCACCTCGCCCAGCTAGTTTTTGTATTTTTAGTAGAGACGGGGTTTCACCGTGTTAGCCAGGATGGTCTCGATCTCCTGACCTCGTGATCCGCCCGTCTCGGCCTCCCAAAGTGCTGGGATTACAGGCTTGAGCCACCGTGCCCGGCATCTTAACCACTTTTAAGTGTACAGTTCAGTGATATTAAATACATAATATTCTGCAACCATTACTACCATTCATCTCCATAACTCTTTTCATCATGAAAAACTGAAACTATACACATTAAATAATAACTCCCCATTTCCCTCTCCCATCAACCCCTGACACCTACCATTCTACTATCTATGATTTTGACTACTCTAAATACTTCATAAAATGGAGTCATAATACAGTATTTATCCTTTTGTGACTTGCTTATTCCACTTAGCATAATGTCCTCCAGGTTGGATCATATTGTAGCAAACGTCAGGGGTTTCTTCTTTTTTAAGGCTGAATAGTATTTATTATATGTATGTGTCACATTTTGCTTGTCCCTTCATATGTCAGTGGACACTTGAGTTACTTCTTAATTTTAGCTATTATGAATAAAGTTGCTATGAATATGGGTTTTCAATTCTTTTGGGTATTTACCCGGAATTGTAATTGCTGGATCATATGATAATTCTATTTTAAATATTTTGAGGAACTGACAAACTATTTTCCACAGTGGCTGGACCATTTACATTCCCACCAACAGTGCATAAGGGTTCCCATTTCTCCACATCCTCACCAACATTTATTTTCTGTTCTTTTTTTTTCAAGTAGCCATCCCATTAGGTGTGAGGTGGTATCTCATTGTAGTTTTGATTTGTAATGATGTTGAGCATCTTTTCATGTGTTTACTGGCCATTTTGTATATCTTTGGAGAAATGTCTGATTACGTCCTTTGCCCATTTTTAAATTGGTTTGCTTTTTTGTTGTTGAGTTTTAGGAGTTTTCTATATATTTTGGGTATTTTCAGATATATGATCTGCAAAAAATTTTTCTCCATTACTGTGGGTTGCCTTTTTACTCATTAATACTGTGGTCTTTTCCTTTCTTTTTCTTTTTGGAACCAGCACATGGCCTCTTTGCTGATTCTGTTGCCCCAGTGCAGCCCGTTCTGTGCTATGTGTCTGCAGTGCTGAAACCAGGCCTACCCTGTACCATATAGAAGTCCAGGCTGTAGATACCAATGCATGGGTCACATTTGATACCCAAATCTATGTGTTCCTGCGTCTCCAAACCAGTTTCCAGTATCCGAGAAGTTGTTCTTTCTTGATTCACACTCCTGCATCTTTAGACCTTTCTCCAGGGTTTCTTCTGCTTTGGCGCTTTGCGCAGTAGGTGGCAATCTTTTCATTTCTCCTGATGCCAAAGGATCTGACAATGTATTTGGCTTTAGAGAACACAGGGATCTGGCTTATGAGCTGCTTCAACACCTTGGCTGCCGGGGTCAGTCATCTCCAGTCTCCTCCATACAGATGTTGAGACAGAAAAGCGCTCTGTCACCCAGGCTGGAGTGCAGTGGCACAGTCTCAGCTCACTGTAACCTCTTGCCTGCCAGGTTCAAGCAATTCTTATTCTTCAGCCTCCCAAGTAGCTGAGATTACAGGTGTGCACCACGCCTGGCTAATTTTTTGTATTTTTAGTAGAGATGGGGTTTCACCTTGTTGGCCAAGCTGGTCTTGAACTCCTGGCCTCAAGTGATCCACCCATTTTGGCCTCCCAAAGTGATGGGATTATGAGTGTGAGCCACTTTGCCTGGCCAGAGTTCTCTTTTTTTACCTTGATCCTGCACCGTGATGGAGAAAAGGAAGAGAAAACTTTTTTTTTTTTTTTTTGCTTGGGGTTTTTTTTTTTTTTTTTTTGAGACGGAGTCTTTTTTAAGGCTGAATAGTATTTATTATATGTATCCTTGTGCTGCTCAGTTCAATGTGTTGGTATTTTGTTGAGGATTTTTTAATCAGTGTTCATAAGGGATAGTGATCTATAGTTTTCTTATAGTTGCCTTTGTCTGACTTTGGTATCAGAATAATGCTGGCCTCACAAAATGAGTTGGGAAGTGTTTTCTCCTTTACCAGATTTTTTCTAGGAAAAGATTGAGAAGAACTGGTATTAGATCTTAATGTTTTGTAGAATTCACCTATGAAACTGAGATCTAGGGCTTTTCTTTGTCAGGAGATTTTTGGTGAGTGAGTCCATCTCTTTACTGGTTATAGCTCCATGTGTCTTCTCTCTTATTTTCTTAGTCCATTTAGCTAGAAGCTTGTCAATTTTATCCTCTTGAAGAACCAACTTTTGATTTCATTGGTTTTTCTCTTCTCTTTTTTATCTCTGCTCTAGTCTTTATTATTTCTTTCCTTCTGCTGCCTTTGTATTTAGTTAGTTCTTCTGTTTCCAGTTCCTTAAGTTGTAAAGTTAGGGTGTTGATGTGAGATCTTTCTTGCTTTTTTTTTTTTTTTTTTGTTTGAGACGGAGTCTCGCTCTGTCGCCCAGGCTGGAGTGCAGTGGCCGGATCTCAGCTCATTGCAAGCTCCGCCTCCCGGGTTTACGCCATTCTCTTGCCTCAGCCTTCCGAGTAGCTGGGACTACAGGAGCCCGCCACCTCGCCCGGCTAGTTTTTTGTACTTATTAGTAGAGACGGGGTTTCACCGTGTTAGCCAGGATGGTCTCGATCTCCTGACCTCGTGATCCGCCCGTCTCAGCCTCCCAAAGTGCTGGGATTACAGGCGTGAGCCACCGCGCCCAGCCAATCAAATTTTAAGAATAGGAGAAATGGAATTCTGAAAAACAAGTTTGGCATTTTTACAAGCTAAAACCTGTTAGTGGCTTGGCACAGTGTCTCACATCTGTAATACTAGCACCTTGGGAAGCTGAGGTGGGATGATCACTTGAGCCCAGAAGTTTGAGACCAGCCTGTGCAACACAGTGAGACCCCAATCTCTACCGTCAAAACAGAACAATTCTATTAGTATCTACTCTAAGAAGCTGCCAGAAATTGTAATGTCTTACATATCTTTGAACATTTACAAAATTATATTTGTGAAACTTGAGACACTTATGTCTGCTTTAGCAGTATCATTTAGTCCTGATTTAATCCCCATCACCAACAATGTGGTCAGAACTTCGCGTTTTTCTTGACAAATGTAGTTAGTGAAAATGTCGTTGATAACCTGAGAACTAAGAGCTCTTGAATGACTTTGTGTATTTCTTTTTATAGACCATTTAATTTGGCAGAGCGGAAAGCTAGCGCCCATTCAATAGTAGAATGTGATCCTGTACGAAAAGAAGTTAGTGTACGAACTGGAGGATTGGCTGACAAGAGCTCAAGGAAAACATATACTTTTGATATGGTAACATATGGTGCAATTTATTGATTATCCACTAATGTAAAATAATTTTAATATACATATTTTACCTGGAAAATGGTGTATACTTAGGAATTTCGGTTGTCTCTTTGAATTGTCAGATGGCTTCTAGTGGGCTGAATTATGAATTAATTAACATATGAAAAACAAAATTATTAAAATGAGTAATTTTGAGTTTTTTTTTAATTCTTTTTTTGATAGGTGTTTGGAGCATCTACTAAACAGATTGATGTTTACCGAAGTGTTGTTTGTCCAATTCTGGATGAAGTTATTATGGGCTATAATTGCACTATCTTTGCGTAAGTAAAACAGTGTTTTTTCAGATTTATGAAAAAGCTTAAATGCGTGTGTTTTTTTTGTTTGTTGTTTGCTTTTTGAGACGGAGTTTCACTCTTGTTGCCCTGGCTGGAGTGCAATGGCGCAATCTTGGCTCACTGCAACCTCTGCCTCCTGGGTTCAAGCAATTCTCCTGTCTCAGCCTCCCAAGTAGCTGGGATTACAGGCTCCTGCCACCACGCCTGGCTAATTTTTGTATTTTTAGTGGAGACGTGGTTTCACCTTGTTGGCCAGGCTGGTCTCAAACTCCTGACCTCAGGTGATCTGCCTACCTTGGCCTCCCAAAGTGTTGGGATTATAGGTGTGAGCCACTGCGCCTGGCCTGTTTTTTGTTTTTTAGTCTATCACTAAGAGTCATATGGGTGTGTTTCCTTTGGATTTAACACTTGTTAATCTTTGCAGGTATGGCCAAACTGGCACTGGAAAAACTTTTACAATGGAAGGTGAAAGGTCACCTAATGAAGAGTATACCTGGGAAGAGGTATTTATTGTTTATAATATACTTTTATCTCTAATGTGGCTGAAATTTAACTGTATAAAACTTGTTTGAGGGCCTCTGTCTTGAAATAGAGAAGATCAAAATACCTATGTCAAAATGAATTTAGGATAAACCACTACTACAGTAAAATTAAAGTGCATGGTATGACTCCTGTTTAAGAAACAGCCTCAATGGAAGAGGAAGGACCAATATATATGGCACAGTTATGTCATAAAAGAGGGGTCTATTTACGACAGAATGGTTGGAGCAGAATATTGTAGAAAAGTTGGCATATGAGTGAGGCTCGAAGGCAGGGAGGGCTTTGTACTGAAGGAATGGGTCTCAGAAAGTTAGCATGGCCAGGGGAAGTATAGTACTTTATTCATGATGATCTTAAGTGTTCAATAAATTAAGATGAATGTATTGTTTAATATTGCAGAAAGCATATACTACATTTTACAAAGATTTCCATGAATTTAAGTGAGTTTAATAACTATGGGAGAGAACCAGTACTGGAAGAAAGTTGAAAGAAGAACAAGACAAGTTGAACTAGAGCTGAAGTGTTACAACTTTTTATAAAAAGTTTAGTTTTAAATTTAGTAATGTGTTTAAATTTAAATGAGTTTAATAACTAGTTAATTGGCTGGGTGCGGTGGCTCATGTCTGTAATCCAAGCACTTTGGGAGGCCAAGGCGGGCGGATCACCTGAGGTCAGCAGTTCGAGACCAGCCTGGCCAACATGGTGAAACCCCATCTCTACTAAAAATACAAAAATTAACTGTGTGTGGTGGTGCATGCTTGTAATCCCAGCTACCCGAGGGGCTAAGGCGGGAGATTCACTGGAACCCAGGAGGTAGACGCTACAGTGAGCTGAGGTCGCGCCACTGCACTCCAGCCTGGGCAACACAATGAGACTCTGTCTCAAAAAACAACCAAAAAGCTAGTTAATTTTCCCAAAAAAAAAAAATAAATTATCTTATATATTTTTTTAAATTTTAAATTGATGGGGTCCTACTGTGTTCCCCAGGCCAGTCTTGAACTCTTGGGCTTCAGGAGTCCTCCCACCTCAGCCTCCTGAGTAGCTGGGATTAGAGGCACATACTACCTTGCCCAGCCAATTTGCCAAATTATTGAAAGGTAGGTAGAACCTTTTTTCTAGTGGTTACATAATTGAGTCATTAACTTACTTTACATATATGGATAATAAAGTTATGAATTGTAACCGTAGGAGATATGGAATAGGCTTAAGGCATAGTTGCATTGGGCAGAATTATTGAACTTGGCTTTTTTTTGTTTTGAGAAGGAGTCTCGCTCTGTCGCCCAGGCTGGAGTACAGTGGCTCAATCTCGGCTCACTGCAACCTCCACCTCCCGGGTTCAAGTGATTCTCCTGCCTCAGCCTCCTGAGTAGCTGGGACTACAGTTGCACACCACCAAGCCCGGCAAATTTTTGTATTTTTATTACAGATGGGGTTTCACCATATTGGCCAGGATGGTCTTGATCTCCTGACCTCGTGATCCACCTGCCTTGGCCTCCCGAAGTGCTGGGATTACAGGCGTGAGCCATCATGCCTGGCTGAACTTGGCTTTTTAAGTAGATAGGTTTCATTGGTTTCTATGTAATGCTCAGGCATGAAGATGGCTAAGAAGTGTGACAGGTTTATGGAGCGTGTGAAGACTACTATTGAACGGATTGTTGTAAATGACTTCTCTAACATTAGCTTAGTTGTTTCTTTTTTTTTATTTTAACCTGCTTTGCCATACTTATGTTTAAATATGTTATACAGGAGGCCCATGTATTTTAACTGCCACAGTAAATGGCATTCTTCCTTTATATTAGTCCTTATTATAATTTCAGGATCCCTTGGCTGGTATAATTCCACGTACCCTTCATCAAATTTTTGAGAAACTTACTGATAATGGTACTGAATTTTCAGTCAAAGTGTCTCTGTTGGAGATCTATAATGAAGAGCTTTTTGATCTTCTTAATCCATCATCTGATGTTTCTGAGAGACTACAGATGTTTGATGATCCCCGTAACAAGGTAATTCAGTCTTTGAGAATGAAATGTCTCTGAATTTTAATGTGTGAGGCTTTGAGAAGTCAGAGAGAGAGAGAGAAAATGTGTGTGTGTGTGTGTGTTTTAACCAATCTAATGGATGTTCTTTTGGTATTGGTCAGAGAGGAGTGATAATTAAAGGTTTGGAAGAAATTACAGTACACAACAAGGATGAAGTCTATCAAATTTTAGAAAAGGGGGCAGCAAAAAGGACAACTGCAGCTACTCTGATGAATGCATACTCTAGGTAAGAAAGCCATAGTCTCTTTCCTAGCCCCATTTTCTTTTAAGAAGAATTAGAAACTTGGAGAAAATCAAATTGGGGTGGGTCAGGATATGTGAGTCACATACCTAGATTTTGTGTTATAAGGAGGGGTCATTGGTAATTGGCTTGAGATTTATAGGGAAGGAACCAATATTGGAAGAATGTTGAAAGGAGAACAAAGATAAGTTGAACCATAGCTGAAGTATTAAACTTTTTTTTTTTCTTTTTTGAGACCAAGTTTCGCTCTTGTTACCCAGGCTGGAGTGCAGTGGCACAATCTCGACTCACTGCAACCTCTGCCCACCAGGTTCAAGCAATTCTCCTGCCTCAGCCTCCTGAGTAGCTCGGATTACAGGTGCCCGCCACTAGCCTAGCTAATTTTTGTATTTTTGGTAGAGATGTGGTTTCACCATGTTGGCCAGGCTGGTCTCGAACTCCTGACCTTAGGTGAACCACCTGCCTTGGCCTCCCAAAGTGCTGAGATTACAGGTGTGAGCCACCGCACCCAGCCTAAACTTTTTTGAAGTAGAAGAATCCTTTTATTCTAGTGACATCATATATGGAAGCCCAGGATAAAATGTGGCTGCTATAGTTGATTTTGGAATGGGACACTCTGAGGCTTACCTCCTTAGCCTTATGAAGGGGTCCCTGAGGCACTTTTGTGGAGCCCCGTACTGATGTTAGAATATAGTTTGAAAACCCTTGCATTGAATAAGGATTAGAAGAAGTCAGGTCTTTTAAAATGTAGAAGTCAGATCTTTTAAAATGGCTTCATTTTAATGTGGGAGACAGATGGTCACTAACACTGGCTTTCATGGGGTGAAAGGGATGATTTTTTCTCTCTAAATATCTTTTACTGAAATATAAAAATTCCTTTTTAAAAATTGTTTATTTTCCTCTCTCTATTCATTGAAATATAAAATCCCTGTCATAAATTTACGTAAGTTAGGAACTCCTTTTTTCTTGTAAAGACCCCTACAGGACAAATTCCAAATTCTACAAATATAGTTTACTAAAACGTGTGTGTGTGTGTGTGTGTGTGTATGTGTGTGTGTGTGGTCTTTCAGAATGTGATAGAAAAAGCAGCAGATTGGGAATTAGATATTTGTGTGTAGTCTCAGTTTCGCAGTTAATTCAGTATGTGACTTTGGGTAAATAAGTGAATTTATCTGCATATCAGTTTCTCTGAGCTACAAAATTATTGTTAGGATTCAAGTCTTATTTCTTTGCTGGCTTGTAGTTGAAAATTTCTATAAAATGCCATAGCAATTATAGTTGCAACTCTAAAAAAAGTTTCCATTTAAAGAAAAAAGAAAAATATAACATAAAAGTGATTAAGATCATGGAATTTTGGGTGATTTCAAAATTTTAATTAAATTTTCACTTAATGGCTTTCCAATAAAATGGAAATTTCATTCTGTGGTTGATTTATGACTTAATTTCATGTAGAATTTTGAGAACTGAACTGAAGACTAGGTAAAATTTCTTTAGGTACATTTCACTAAAGTATAAAATTTCTATTTTTCCTTTTTTCTTATATATAGACTTGTATAAAGGTCACTTTTTATGAATGTATGTGACAAAGAGGAGAAGCTAATTCAGTTTTCCCAAATTAGAGCTAACGTCAATGCTTATTTGTATTAATTGCCTAATCTGGATTAGGAATGGTAGAAAAACATGAGATGAATATTATTATTATTTATTTATTTATTTATTTATTTATTTTTTGAGATGCAGTCTTGCTCTGTCGCCCAGGCTGGAGTGCAGTGGCCGGATCTCAGCTCACTGCAAGCTCTGCCTCCTGGGTTTACGCCATTCTCCTGCCTCAGCCTCCCGAGTAGCTGGGACTATAGGCACCCGCCACCTCGCCCGGCTAGTTTTTTGTGTATTTTTTAGTAGAGACAGGGTTTCACCATGTCAGCCGGGATGGTCTCGATCTCCTGACCTCGTGATTCGCCCGTCTCGGCCTCCCAAAGTGCTGGGATTACAGGCTTGAGCCACCGCGCCTGGCCTAGTATTATTATTATTATTTTTTGAGACAAAGTCTCTCTCTGTCCCCCAGGCTGGAGTGAAGTGATGCGATCTCGGCTCACTGCAAGCTCTGCCTCCCAGGTTCATGCCATTCTCCTGCCTCAACCTCCTGAGTAGCTGGGACAACAGGCGCCTACCACCACGCCCAGCTAATTTTTTGTATTTTTTAGTAGAGACAGGGTTTCACTGTGTTAGCCAGGATGGTCTTGATCTCCTGACCTCGTGATCTGCCCACCTTGGCCTCCCAAAATGATTACAGGCGTGAGGCACCACGCCCAGTGGAGATGAATATTATAATTCAGATCTATAGTTTGCATTTATGTTTCTCCTTGTATCTTCCTCCTTTTCTGTAATTTTAAATAATTTTTATAAAAATGCTACTTGGCTGGGCACGATGGCTCACACCTGTAATCCCAGCACTCTGGGAGGCCAAGGTGGGCGGATCACTTGAGGTCCAGAGTTCGAGACCAGCCTGGCCAGTGTGGTGAAACCCCGTCTCTACTAAAAATACAAAAACTAGCTGCGCGTGGTGGCGTGTGCCTGTAATCCCAGATACTTGGTAGGCTGAGTCAGGAGAACTGCTTGAACCCAGGAGGCAGAAATTGCAGTGAGCTGAGATCGAGCCATTGCACTCTAGCCTGGGCAATAAGTCTCAAAAAAAAGAAAAGATACTTAATTTTTTGTTTAAGTAACATGAAAGTACAAAGAAGAAAATTGAAACTTAGCAGATTCTCTGTCAGCTGTCAATGATATTAACAAACATGATAATGTTCACTAAATGCCATTGGATACAGATAGAATGTCTTTGGTCATCTGTATAATTTTTTTCCTCTAAGATAAAAGCAGAGTATTTGGGGTTTTTTGTTTGTTTTTTTGCTTGTTTGTGTTTTTTTCCAAGACAACGTCTCACTTTGTCACCCAGGCTAGAGTGCAGTGACTCAGTCATGGCTTACTACAGCCTTGACCTCCTGGGCTAAAGTGATCCTCTCACCTGAGCCTCTAGGGTAGCTGTAACTGTAGGAGCATACCACCACGCCCAGCTAATTTTGAAATTTTTTTGTAGAGATGACAGTCCCACTATGTTGCCCAGGCTGGTTTCGAACTCCTGGGTTGAAGTGACCCTCCTACCTTGGCCTCCCGAAGTGTTGGGATTACAGGCATGAGCTACCACCCCTGGCCTGAATATCAGTATTTAGCATAAGGTAGACTTTTGAACATTTTATAATCTAGCAGTGATTATCTTGTAGTGTTTTAGTAATCAGGCTGTTTACTATTTCTGCTGTTATGGGATAGGAGTCACCTATTTCTGATGACAGTCTCAAAGCAGAGAAGTGTACTTGTGCGTGTACACAACAGCTGACATGGATGGGGAGGTGGAAGAGTAAACTAATGCCTTGCTTGGTACCATTTGAATTTATGGTAATGACATACTTCAAATGGTTCTTATGAATAGCAGATTGATTTCAAGCCATCTCTTCTTGACATACCAGGCAAATGTTTCGACTCCACCCACATCCAGCTTTCAGAGGTGCCTCAGGATTGTAAGTCTTTTAGAGTTTTTTTCAGATAGCTTCTTATTGATGCCGCATTTGCAGGCAATAGATAGGAGAAAACAAAATCCTAATCACTGTTCTATCCGTCTCCTATCTTCCAGAATATTCTTGATACCTCCTGTCTGATGTTATCTTTCTCTACCCATGTGGATTTAGATCTTCCTTTCCTATTTTCAGTATTTCAGAAGCAGGAAATGCTGTTTTACATTATAATGACTGGGCAACTTGATATTGTTTTCTAGTCGTTCCCACTCAGTTTTCTCTGTTACAATACATATGAAAGAAACTACGATTGATGGAGAAGAGCTTGTTAAAATTGGAAAGTTGAACTTGGTAAGCATCCACCTTAATACTACTGTTTCACTCTTAAACACCTTATCGAGCAGCTTGAAATTTTGCCCTTGAGACAAAGTTTTTGTGGTCACTGGGTGATTAGCTTTGTAGTGGGAGAACAAATTTGTTAATTACAGAAAAATTATTTTGCTGACTATTTAATACATTATGTATACTATAAGAATGAAAGTCTTTGAATCCAAATCCAATAGACTCACTTTTTATTTTTATTTTTGAAATTAAAGGTTGATCTTGCAGGAAGTGAAAACATTGGCCGTTCTGGAGCTGTTGATAAGAGAGCTCGGGAAGCTGGAAACATAAATCAATCCCTGTTGACTTTGGGAAGGGTTATTACTGCCCTTGTAGAAAGAACACCTCATGTTCCTTATCGAGAATCTAAACTAACTAGAATCCTCCAGGATTCTCTTGGAGGGCGTACAAGAACATCTATAATTGCAACAATTTCTCCTGCATCTCTCAATCTTGAGGTAAACCCTTTGAAAGCAAGCTGCAAGTGTAGAAGCTGTAATTCTTATTTAGCTATTATATATTTTAAAAGTTCATTTACTAGGCTGGGCATAGTGACTCACACCTGTAAACCCAGCACTTTGGAAGTCCGAGGTGGGTGGATCACTTGAGCTGAGGAGTTCGAGACCAGCCTGGGCAACCTGCTGAAACCCTGTCTCTACCAAAAATACAAAAAATTAGGTGGGTTTGGTGGTGCACACCTGTGGTCCCACCTATTTATGGGGCTGAGGTGGGAGAATCATTTAAGCCTGGGAGGCGGAAGTTGCACTAAACTGAGATCATGCCACTACACTCCAGCCTGGGTGGCAGAGGGAGGACCCCATCTCAAAAAAAAAAAAAAAAAAAAAACTTATATATATGTATGTGGAATAATATATATATATATATATATATGGTGGAATAAAAAAAGTTCATTTAGTAGCTTCTTTTTTTTTTTTTTTTGAGATGAATCCCACTCTTATTCCCCAGGCTGGAGTGCGATGACGAGATCTGAGCTCACTGCAACCTCCACCTCCCGGGTTCAAGTGATTTTCCTGCCTCAGCCTCCCAAGTAGCTGGGATTACAGGCACCTGCCACCACACCCAGCTGATTTTTGTATTTTTAGTAGAGACGTGGTTTCACCTTGTTGACCAGGCTGGTCTCAAACTTCTGACCTCAGGTGATCCACCCGCCTTTGTCTCCCAAAGTTCTGGGATTACAGGCGTATGCCACTGCGCCCGGCCTAGCTTCATTCATTCTATGCTATAATGTAAAACAATCTGGACATTGCATATGAACATATAGAGGAGGACACTCCTGAAGAAGTTATCTTTTTCCTTCCTGGCAAGAGTTTTTAACCTTAAAAAGCCAGTTTCTTAATGGCTTTTTCCATACAGTCTTCAAAGAACATTGCTGTGGTCATTAGCAGTGGGTGGTGTATGGAGATTTAATTGAGGACTTAGGAGCAGGTAAAGTGAGTGCTCGCTACTGTGATAAGGCTGCTTAGAGAACACTGAAGATGACGTTGGATGTGTGAGAACAGAGAGAAAAACCAAGAGAAATAACAAAGATGGTAAAAGGCAGTCTTATTTTATTGCTATCATCTGCCTTAAGTGGAAATTTTATTTATTTGTTTGTTTATTTATTTTTAGAAGTAGAGTCTCATACTGTTGCCAAGGTTGCAGTACAGTAGCATGATCATGGCTCACTGCAACTTAAATTCCTGGACTCAAGCGATTCCCCCAGCCACAGCCTCCTGAGTAGCTAGTACTACAAGTGTGAGCCACCAGGCCTAGCTAAGTTTTGTTTTGTTTTAAATAGAGACGGAGGTCTCACTATGTTTCCTAGGCTGGTCTTGAACTCCTGGGCTCAAGGGATCCTCCTACCTCAGCCTCCCAAAGTGCTGCGATTATAGGCATGGGCCACCTCGCTTGACCTAAATGGATTTTAAAAAGCTTTTTTAGGCTGGGCACAGTGGCTTACACCTGTAATCCCAGCATTTTGGGAGGCTGAGGTGAGTGGATCATCTTAGCTCAGGAGTTCAAGACCAGCCTGAGCAACATGGTGAAACCCCATCTCTACTAAAAAATACAAAAAATTAGCTGGGCATGGTGATACAAGCCTGTAATCCCAACTACTCTGGAGGCTGAGGCAGGAGAGTTGCTTGAACCCAGGAAGTGGGGGTTGCAGTGAGCTGAGATTGCGCCACTGCACTCAAGCCTGGGTGACAGAGCGAGACTTTGTCTCAAAAAAACAAAAAAGCTTTTTTAAGGTCTCCAACTTCCCCTTCATTAAAAAAAAATCTTTATTGAGATTTAATTCACATATCATAAAATTCACCGATTTAAAGTATATTAATTTAATAATTTTAGTATATTAACAGAGCTGTCCAACTGTCACCAAAATCTAAGTTTTGAACATTTTTGTAACCCCAGAAAGAAGGCCTGTACCCATTGAAATTACTTTTCCATTTGCCTCACTCCCAGCTCTAGGACACTACTGCTTTTTGCATCTATGGATTTGCCTATTCTGGATATTTCATACAAATGGAATTATGTAATATGTAGTTTTTTTGTGATTGGCTTCTTTGACTTAGCATAATGTTTTCAAGGTTTGTCTGTGTTGTAGCAGCAATACTTTATTCGTTTTAATGGGTGAATAATATTCTATAGTATGGAGTGCAGTGGTATGGTCTTGGCTCACTGCAACCTTTGCCTCCCGGGTTCAAGTGATTCTCCTGCCTCACCCTCCCGAGTAGCTGGGATTACAGGCGCCTGCCACCACGCCTGGCTACTTTTTGTATTTTTAGTAGAGACAGGGTTTCACCATGTTGGCCAGGCTGGTCTCAAACTCTTGACCTCATGATCCACCTGCCTTGGCCTTTCAAAGTGCTGGGATTACAGGCGTGAGCCACTGTGCCCGGCTGATATAGGACATTTTGTTTATTCATCAGTTGGTAGATTCATTGAGCTTTGCGTTTTTTTGTTTTTGTTTTTTTGTTTGAGACAAACAAACCTGTTGCCTAGGCTGGAGTGCAATGGCACAGTCACTGCAATCTCAACCTCCTGGGCTTAAGTGCTCCTCCCACCTCAGACTCCCGAGTAGGTGGGACTATAGGCACATGCTACCATGCCCAACTAATATTTATCTATTTATTGTAGAAACAGGGTCTCCCTATGTTGCCAAGGCTTGTCTCGAACTCCTGGACTCAAGTGACCCTCATGCCTTGGCCTCCAAAGTGCTGGGATTACAAATGTGAGCCATCATTGAGTTTAAGAATAGTCTAAAGGAAATTATCCTAAGGGTCAAGACTATGAAAATTGAAGAGAAGGGAAAAAAGGATTGAACAACTTCCTTTTTAAAGGTTGGGCATAGTAGTCTTAATGACTAGATTTTAAAATTAGATACAACTATAAAATATTACTTGTAAGTTATTATATAACATATTTTAGATAACAGAACTACATTATTCTCACAATATCTTCACTAATTGACCTTTCCTTTCTGTGACAGGAAACACTGAGTACATTGGAATATGCTCATAGAGCAAAGAACATATTGAATAAGCCTGAAGTGAATCAGAAGCTCACCAAAAAAGCTCTTATTAAGGTAACTGTGAATTTTTGTAGCGTAATGTAATCTTGCTTGACAAATGTGAAAATAAGAAACTTGGCCGGGCGCGGTGGCTCACGCCTGTAATCCCAGCACTTTGGGAGGCCGAAGCGGGCGGATCACAAGGTCAGGAGATGGAGACCACAGTGAAACCCCATCTCTACTAAAAATACAAGAAATTAGCCGGGCGCGGTGGCGGGCGCCTGTAGTCCCAGCTACTCAGGAGGCTGAGGCAGGAGAATGGTGTGAACCCGGGAGGCGGAGCTTGCAGTGAGCTGAGATCCGGCCACTGCACTCCAGCCTGGGGGACAGAGCGAGACTCTGTCTCAAAAAAAAAGAAAAAAAAAAAAAAAGAAACTTAAGTGGGAGATAATTGTTAAACAACATTTGTAAATTGCCCATGGAAGGCTTCTTATATAGTGATTTAAACTAAATATCTTACGTGTTAACATATTTTTTTTCTAATGCTAATATGTTGACTTTACCAACTTTATCAACTGAGTTGGTACTCTTAACAAAATTTTCATTTATTTACATTTACAAAATTTATTTATTTGCATTTTTGAGGTATAATTTACATGCCATAACATCCACCCCCTAATGTAAGCATACAATTCAATGATTTATAGTGCATTTACAGAGTTGTGGAATATAACCACAATCTAGTTTTAGAAAATTTGTATCACTATCCAGTTTCCCTTTGCTCCTTTACGATCATGTGGCCACTGAACTGCTTTCTGTCTATAGATTTGCCTTTTCTGGACATTTCCTATAAATGGAATCATGTAATATTTGGTCTTTTGCATCCAGTTTCTTTTGCCTAGCATAACATTTGGGGTTCCATTTATAACATGTATCAGTAGTTTATTTCTTTTTATTGCTGAATAATATTCAATTATGTGCTGATAATATGACATTTGGAGCATTTCCAATAATGCCATTGTGAACATTTCTGTACAAGTCTTTTGTGTTGATGTGTTTTCATTTCTCTTGGGTAGATATCTAGGGATTTAATTTCTGGGTTGTATAGTAAGTTTATGCTCTAAGAAACTTTTCCAAGTAGTTCTACCACTTTGTATTTCCTACAGCAGTTTATGAGGTCTGCAATTTCTCCACCTCCTTTTCAACACTTGTTTTGTTTTTGTTTTCTTTTTTTTTTTTGAGATGAAGTCTCGCTCTTTCGCCCAGGCTAGAGCGCAGTGGCACGATCTTGACTCACTGCAACCTCTGCCTCCCAGATTCAAGCGATTCTTCGACCTCAGTCTCCCGAGTAGCTGGGACTACAGGTGTGCACCACCACGCCCAGCTCATTTTTGTACTTTTAGTAGAGATGGGGTTTCACCATGTTGCCCAGGCTGGTCTTGAACTCTTGACCTTGTGATCCGCCTGCCTCAGTCTCCCAAAGTGCTGGGATCACAGGCGTGAGCCAATACACCTGGCTCCAGTATGGTTTTAATTAGCATTTCCCTAATGACTAATGATGTTGAACATCTTTTCTTGTGCTTATTATCTATTTGCTTATCTTTTTTGGTGAAATGTCTATTCAAATGCTTTCCCCAATTTTAATTGGTTTGTCTTCTTATTAAGTTGTAAAGAGTTCATGTAGTCTAGATGCAAGCCCTTAATGAGATATGATTTGCAAATATTTCCTCCCAGTCTGGCTTTACTTTTTCCTTTCCTTGGTGGGTTTTTTTTTAAATAAAGTTTTTATTATTGAGATAATTATAGATTCACATACAGTTATAAGAAATAATACAGAGAAAACAGGCCAGGCACAATGGCTCATGCCTGTAATCCCAGCACTTTGGGAGACCGAAGTAGGCGGATTGTTTTAGATCAGGAGTTCGAGACCAGCCTGGCCAACAGAGTGAAACCCTTATCTCTACTAAAAATAAAAAAATTAGCTGGGCGTAGTGGCGCGTGCCTGTAATCCCAGTTACTCAGGAGGCTAAGACAGGAGAATTGCTTGAACCCAGGAGACAGAGGTTGCAGTGAGCTGAGATCGTGCCACTGCACTCCAGCCTGGAACACAGAGTGAGGCTCTGTCTCAAAAAAAAAAAAAAAGAAGTAATAATACAGAGAAATCCTTTGTACATTTTCTTGAACTATAGAATATTACCACGGGGATATTGATATTAATAACAATCCACGGATCTTTCCCAGTTTTCCTTACATGTGTGTGTATGTGTATTTAAGTCTAGACAGTTTTGTCACATGTATAGGTTCATGTATTCACTACCACAATCAAGATACTGAACAGTTCCATCACTACAAGGACCCCTCATATTGCCCTTTTGTTACCACTTTTCTTCCCACCATCTCCCTCCCTTCCTAGTACCCAATAATCTGTCCTCTATCATTTCAAGACTGTTATTGATTGGAATCATATATTATGTAAAGGTCTGAGATCGCCCTATTTATTTATTTATTTATTTGGAGACAGAGTGTCACTCTGTTGCCCAGGCTGGAGTGCAGTGGTGCGATCTCAGCTCACAGCAACCTCTGCCTCCCGGGTTCAAGCGATTCTCCTGCCTCACTCTCCCAAGTAGCTGGGATTACAGGTGTTTGCCACCATGTCCAGATAATTTTCTGTATTTTTAGTAGAGACGGGGTTTCACCATGTTCGCCAGGCTGGTCTCAAACTCTTGACCTTGTGATCCACCCACCTTGGCCTCCCAAAGTGCTGGGGTTATAGGCGTGAGCCACCGCACCCAGCAGATCTTTCTTTTTTAGTACTAAGTAGTAGTCCATGGTGAGTATGTACCATACATACAGTTTTTGTAACTATTCACTTATTGAATGACATATGAGCTGATTTCAGTTTTTTTGCTATTACAAACAAAACTGCTATTGACATTCATTTATAGGTATTTATGTAAACATAAATTTTTATTTCTCTTGGATAATTGCCCAAGAGTGCAATTGCTGGGTTGTATAATAATTGAATGTTTATTATTTTAGGGAACTGCCTGTTTTTCAAATTGACTATATCATTTTACAGTGTATGAGTGATCTAGTTTCTTCACATCCTCACCAGCATTTGGTGTTGTAACTTTATTTTAGTCATTCTGATAGGTGTGGTAGGTGATAGATATCTCATCGTGGTTTTTAACTTGAATTTTTCTAAAGGCTAATGATGTTGAGCATCTTTTTAATGTGCTTATTTGATGTTTATATATTTATATATATATAGCATGTACATATATTGCATATTTATATGTATGTAACATACACATGTATATGTAACATATACATGTGTGTATATATTTATTTCCTCTTATAATTTATTTGTGGAAATATCTGTATGTTTGTCCTGTAGAGTTTTACCATAGTATCTTTTGATGTGTTCCTCTGTTCTTCGTATTTTCTGTAAATTGGTAGCTGAATCTTGAGGCTTAATTAAATTCAAATTTTGTCTTATTTATTTTTGGCAAAACTAATTCATAAGCAGTAGTGTCTTCTTCCATTTAGAAGTATATAATGTCTGGTTCTCTTTTTTTTTTTTTTTTTAAGATGGAGTCTCACTCTGTTGCCCGGGCTGGAGTGCAGTGGCACCATCTCGGCTCACTGCAAGCTCTGCCTCCCAGGTTCACGCCATTCTCCTGCCTCAGCCTCCCCAGTAGCTGGGACTACAGGCGCCCGCCACCACGCCCGGCTAAATTTTTGTATTTTAGTAGAGACAGGGTTTCACCGTGTTAGCCAGGATGGTCTTGATCTCCTGACCTTGTGATCCGCCCGCCTCGGCCTCCCAAAGTGCTGGGATTACAGGCGTGAGCCAGCGCGCCTGGCCGGTTCTTTGTCTTTTTTATGGGCAATGACAATATTCAGTGACTTGGTCAATAGTTTTCTAAGGTTGCAAGATGGTAATATTTGAATTAAATTATTCTTTCTTAATTGATTGCTAAACCTCAGGTTGAATATCCCTTATCTGAAATGCATGGGACCAGAAGTGTTTTGGATTTCAGATATTTTGGATTTTGGAATATTTGCGTATACATAATAAGGTATATTGGGGATGGGACCCAAGTCTAAATATGAAATTCATTTTTGTTTCATATAACCATATATACATAGCCTGCAAGTAATTTTATGCAATATGTTGAATAATTTTGTGTATTAGACAGTGTTTTAACTGTGACCTGTCACATGAGATCAGGTGCAAAATTTTCCATTTCTGGTGTCATGTTGGTGCTCAAAAAGTTTGGGACTTTTGGACCCAAACTTTTGGGTTTCAGGTTTTCAGATTAGGGATGTTCAACCTGTGCTTCTATTAAGAGGTTCTTTCTCTCATCTACTTAGAGGTATAGTTCTTATAGGAAAGGCAGGACACATGCTTGATTAATTTCCTTTATTTGCCAGTTTTGAGAATAATGAGTTGGTTTCCTAGTGTCATTATAATCTCATAGATTTAAATTGTTTGTGTTAACCGACTGTAGTTTTTCTCCTCACTGATGCTCAGATTGGCTCATCTTTGGCCAGGGGTATGTTATTCTGTTTTCATGCTGCTGATAAAGATATACCCAAGATTGGGCAATTTACAAAAGAAAGAGGTTTATTGGACTTAGAGTTCCACGTGGCCAGGTGAGGCCTCATAATCATAGTGGAAGGCAAGGAGGAGCAAGTCACATCTTACGTGGGTGGCAGCAGGCAAAGAGAGAGTGCTTGTGCGGAGAAACTCCCATTTTTAAAACCATCAGGGCCGGGCACGATGGCTCAAGCCTGTAATCCCAGCACTTTGGGAGGCCAAGACGGGCGGATCACAAGGTCAGGAGTTCGAGACCAGCCTGGCCAATATGGTCAAATCCCGTCTCTACGAAAAATACAAAAAGTAGCCGGGAGTGGTGGCGGACGCCTGTAGTCCCAGCTACTCGGGAGGCTGAGCAGGATAATTGCTTGAACCTGGGAGGCAGAGGTTGTAGTGAGCTGAGATCGGGCCACTGCACTCCAGCCTGGGAGACAGAGCAAGATTCCATCTCAAAAAATAAATAAACAAATAAATAAATAAAACCATCAGATCTCGTGAGACCCATTTACTGTCATGAGAACGGCATGGGAAAGATCCGCCCCTACGATTCAATCATCTCCCACCCGGTCCCTCCCACAACAAGTGGGAATTATGGGAGCTACAAGATGAAATTTGGGTGGGGACACAGAGCCAAATTATATTAAGGGGTTACCTCTTCAGGTGGCTTCTTGAGTCCTTTTCATTAGCCTAGTAGTCTTTGTTTAGCTTCTTTCCTCGTGTTATTTGACAAGATGTTCCGTATTCATCTTGAGTATTTCCTACTTCAGTCCTGGGATCAGATGCTTTTCTAAGGAATCCTGGTTCATTTTAGTGTGAAATACTGCTACCAACCTGGGTACTGGAGGTTGTGGTTTTTCTTGGGAAGTCCATATTTTTAGAATGAGTGCATTTAAAAAGGAGCTTTGAAAGACTTTATTTCTACACAAATTAATATTGATTAACAAGTATGGTTATAACTTTTTATCATACTTCTTTATGTTTTAAAAGACATAAAAAGGCTAACTTTACATTTTATTTGTTGCACATCCTTCCCAAACTGAATGAATAAAAGTACTAAACTGACACCTTCAACATTCCTCTTGTGTAGGAGTATACAGAGGAGATAGAGCGTTTAAAACGAGATCTTGCTGCAGCCCGTGAGAAAAATGGAGTGTACATTTCTGAAGAAAATTTTAGGTAAGCCCTTGGCTATGGAGTTAATTTCCAAGAATAAGCATTTCTGATAACAGGCTATTTGAAATAAAACTTATGTAGCAGTAAGTAAAATCTTTATATCAAGTGCCGATAAATACTTCATTTCGTGTGTGTGTGTGTGTGTGTGTGTGTGTGTGTGTTTTCTTTTGAGGCTGACCCTGCTGGAGTGCAATGGCACAATCTTGGCTCGCTACGTCCTCAATCTCCTGGGCTCAAGTGATCCTCCTGCCTCAGCCTCCCAAGTAGCTGGGGTTACAGGCATGAGCCACCACACCCAGCTAATTTTTGCATTTTTTTGTAGAGACAGGGTGTCGCCATGCTGCCTAGGCTTCTATTTTGTTTTGACATTAACAAGTAGCTATCAAACACTTTTTATAAAATCTTTACTAACTTTTAATTTTTAAATCATTAATTCATATGAAGTTTCAAGAAGAGTACAAGAGAGGTTTCATGTATTCTTCACCCAGTCTTCCTCAGTGGTTATCTCTTATATAATTATAGTACAAGGCTGGGTGTGGTGGCTCACGCCTGTGAATTCCAGCACTTTGGGAGGCCAAGGCAGGCGGATCACCTGAGGTTGGGAGTTTGAGATCAGTCTGACCAACATGGAGAAACCCAATCTCTACTAAAAACACAAAATTAGTTGGGTGTGGTGGTACATGCCTGTAATCACAGCTACTCCAGAGGCTGAGGCAGGAGATTTGCTTGAACCTGGGAGGCAGAGGTTGTGGTGAACCGAGATAGCGCCATTGCACTCTAGCCTGGGCAACGAGAGCAAAATTCTGTCTCAAAAAAAAAAAAAAAAAAAAAGATACATAAAAAATAGACTGGGCGCCGTAGCTCACGCCTGTAATCCCAGCACTTTGGGAGGCTGAGGCGGGTGGATCACCTGAGGTCAGGAGTTCGAGACCAGCCTGGCCAACATGGTGAAACCCTGTCTCTACTAAAAATACAGAAGTTAGCCGGGCGTGGTGGCAGGCCTATAATCCCAGCTACTTGGGAGGCAGAGGCAGGAGAATCGCTTGAACCTGGGAGGCAGAGGTTGCCGTGAGCTGAGATAGCACCATTGCACTCTAGCCTGGGGAAGAAGAGTGAGACTTCATCTCAAAAAAAAAAAAGAAAATAATAAAATAAATAACAAATAATTATAGTACAATATCAAAGCTGGGAAATTGACCTTGATACAATATGTATATTAGTTTGTTCTTATACTACTATAAAGAACCACAGAGACTGGGTAATTTGTAAAGAAAAGAGGTTTAATTGGCTCACAGTTCAACAGACTGTACAGGAGGCATGGCTGGGGAGGCCTCAGGAAACTGACAATCCTGGTAGAAGGGCTAAGGGGAAGCAAGCACATCTTCACATGGTGGCAGGAGAGAGAAAGTGAAGAGGAGAGCGCTGCACACTTTTAAACAACCAGATCTTCTGAGAACTCATTTGCTATCATGAGAATAGCAAGGGGGAAGTCCATCTTTATCATTCAGTTATCTCCCACCAGGCCTCTCCTTCAACATGGGATTATAATTCAACATGAGATTTTGGTGGGGACAGAGAGCCAGACCATATCAACATGTGTATATACTTCTGTGCCATTTTGTCACTTGTATAGATTTGTGTAACCACCACTGTAATCAAGATACAGACTATCCTATCATCACAAGGAACTCTCTTGCTAATTCACTATAGTCACACTCAGTCCATCTTCTTCATGATTCCTAACCCCTGGCAACCATTAATCTGTTCACTTTTTAAAGCCATGGAGTAGTTGTTCAAAGGAAAGCTTTTATTGAGGACCATTATATAAAACAACAATAATAACAGAGAAAACAAGGGGAAGAAGGCAAGAGGGATGCTAAGGACTATAACTTGAAAATTCCTGATTGTGTTTATCCTTGAAGATATTAGGAAGCAAGACTTTCACAGAGCATTTTTTAAAAGTTAATAGTGATAAAAGATATTGGACCTAATTAGTAATAACCAGAAGCATTTTAGTATACTCTAATAGTATATAAATCATTTAATAAACTTACTTTTTTCTGTGTTATTTCCAGCTGTCATAATATATTCCATGAATGTGTAAGATGCCCTAGAATCAGAACAATGTAAAATTGTGGGTTAGATAACAGTTTACCACCTCTAAAGGAGGTGTTCTTTTTTTGATGCTTTCGAAGTAAAAAGTAAGTGGTGAGGCACTCAGTCCTGGTCTGTAATCTTTAGAAATGATATCGATTACTGGCTTTCATCTTTCTGATTTTATTTTTGAACTTAAGAAGTAACTTTGGTTTTCGTTTGTTTAATCCCATGATTTAAAATATGGTGTTTGCTCTTTTTTTTAACTTTTATTTTAGTTTCAGGGGTACATGTGCAGGTTTGTTCTATAGATAGATTGCATGTAACAGGAGTTGGTGTATATATTATTTTGTCACCCAGATAATAATCATAGAACCTGATGGATAGCTTTTCAATCCTTACTCTCCTCTTACCCTCCACCCTCAAAGAGGCCCAGGTGACTATTGTTCCCTTCTTCGTGTCCATGTGTACTCAGGGTTTAGCTCCTACTTATAAGTGAAAACATTCAGTGTTTGGTTTTCTGTTCTTGTGTCAGTTTGTTTAGGACAATGGCATCCAGCATCCAGCTCCATCCATGTTGCTGCAAAGGACATGATCTTGTGTTTTTTTTTTTTTTTTGAGACAGTCTTGCTCTGTCACCCAGGCTGGAGTGCAGTGGTGTGATCTCGGCTCACTGCAACCTCTGCCTCCTAGTTTCAAGCGATTCTCCTACCCCAGCCACCCGAGTTGCTGGGATTACAGGCGCCTGCCACCATGCCCAGCGAATTTTTTTTTTTTAAGTAGAGACGGGGTTTCACCATGCACAATGTTGGCCAGGCTGGTTTTGAATTCCTGGCCTCAAGTGATCAACTCACCTCAGTCTCCTGAAGTGCTGAGATTACAGGCATGAGCCACTGCACCTGGCCATCTTGCCTTTTTTATGCCTGTGTAGTATTCCATGGTGTATATGTACCACATTTTCTTTATCCAGTCTACTGTGAATGAATAGCTAGGTTGATTCCACGTCTTTGCTGTTGTGAATAGTGCTATGATGAACATATGTGTGCATGTGTCTTTATGGTAGAACAATTTATATTCCTTTGGGTATATACCCAGTAATGGGATTGCTGGCTCGAATAGTATTTCTCTGTGTGTGTTTTATTTATTTTTTTTTTTTGAGATGGAGTCTTGCTCTTTTGCCCAGAGTGGACTGCAGTGGCACAATCTTGGTTCACTGCAAACTCTGCCCCCCAGGTTCAAGCAATTCTCCTGCCTCAGCCTCCTAAGTAGCTGGGATTACAGGTGCTTGCCATCATGCCCGGCTAATTTTTGTATTTTTAGTAGAGATATGGTTTCACCATGTTGGCCAGGCTGGTCTCAAACTCCTGACTTCAGGTGATCCATCCACCTCAGCCTTCTAAAGTGCTGGGATTACAGGTGTGAGCCACCATGCCCTGTGATAGTTTCTTTTGTTATGCAGAAGCTCTTTAGTTTAATTACCTCCCATTTGTTAATTTCTGGTTTGTTGCAATTGCTGTTAGCATCTTCATCATGAAAATCTTTGTCAGGGCCTATACCACCTTTTTTTTTTTTTGAGATGAAGTCTTGCTCTCTTGCCCAAGCTGGAGTGCAGTGGCATGATCTTGGCTCACTGCATCCTCTGCCTTCCACATTCAAGCAATTCTCCTGCCTCAGCCTCCTAAGTAGCTGGGATTACAGGTGCCCGCCACTACGCATGGCTAATTTTTGTATTTTTAGTAGAGATGGGATTTCACCATGTCGACCAGGCTGGTCTTGAACTCCTGATCTCAAGTGATCTGCCCACCTCTGCTTCCCAAACTGCTGGGATTACAGGTGTTAGCCACCGTGCCCAGCCGGGCCTATATAATTTTATACCTAGAAAACTTCATAGTCTCTGTCCATAAGCTCCTAGATCTGATAAACAATTTAAGCAGAGTTTCTGGATACACAATCGTTGTACAAAAATCAGTAGCATTCCTATATACTAATAATGTCCAAGCTGAGTGCCAAATAGGAACGCAATCCCATTCACAATAGCCACAAAAACAGTAAAATACCTAGGAATACAACTAACCAGAGAGGTGAAAGATCTCTACGGTAAGAATTATAAAACACTGCTGAAAGAAATCAGAGTTGACACAAACAAATGGAAAAACATTCCATGCTCATGGATAAGAAGGTTCAATATTGTTAAAATGGCCATACCACCAAAAGCAATTTACAGATTGAATGCTGTTCCTCTCAAACTACCAATGACATTCTTCACAGAATTGGAAGAAACTATTGTAAAGTTCACATGGAAGTGGAAAAGAGCCCAAATAGCCAAAACAATCCTAGGCAAAAAGAACAAAGCTGGAGGCATCGCATTACCTGACTACTACAGGGCTACAGTAACCACAACATCACGATACTGGCACAAAAACAGACACAGACCAGTGGAACCGAATAGAGAGCCCAGAAATAAAGCCACACACCTACAGCCGTCTGATCTTCGACAGAACATGCAATGGGGATAAAACTACCTGTTCAATAAATGGTGCTGGGATAACTGGCTAGCCATATGCGGAAGATTGAAACTGGACCCCTTCCTTAACGCCCGTATACAGAAATCAACTCAAGATGGATTAAAAACTTAAATGTAAAACCTAAAACTAAAAACCCTTGTAAAAATCTTAGGTGTTTGTTCTCTAATAGACATGAGGCATAATCTGAGATAGTTTTGTCTGAAAAAGCTTTTGGAATTAGTACAGTGTCAGTCAGAGAAGAATCACAAAAACTACAGCCAACATTTAAAACAGGATAATGCTTTATTTAAGCCAAGCTTAATAGACGTTTTAAAACCATGTCAGAATCATCTCATCCATACAATAACAATATTGTCTTACCCTTTGGCATTCACTATAAGAAAACCATTTCAAATAATCTCATTTTGCATAAAAGATCCATTTCTATTTATTTTATTTTATTTTATTTTTTATTTTTGAGACGGAGTCTCGCTCTGTCACCCAGGCTGGAGTGCAGTGGTGCGATCTTGGCTCACTGCAAGCTCCACCTCCCAGGTTCACGCCATTCTCTTGCCTCAGCCTCCTGAGTAGCTGGGACTACAGGCGCCCGCCACCATGCCCTGCTAATTTTGTTTTTGTATTTTTGGTAGCGATGGGGTTTCACCGTGTTAGCCAGGATGGTCTTGATTTGCTGACCTCATGATCCTCCCGCCTCAGCCTCCCAAAGTGCTGGGATTATAGGTGTGAGCCACGGCGCCCAGCCGTAGAAGATCCATTTCTAATAAAAAGCTAATATATTTAATCAAAAGACTATTAGAATTAACTCTTCTCTTACAGCTCTTTTCTAGCTCTTCCTTTAATTAACAATATCTTTAGCTAATATGTTAAGGGAATTTGTATTCACGGAAGAATCTTTGTCATTTAAGCATAATGTGAAATATAAAATTGTTGGTTGTTATCAAAGAATTAGATGAGCACATATAGGCATTCACTTCTGAAACTTACTAATACTCAAGAAATCAGAGACCCATTAAAGTGGGTTTGGAAGATCTGTGAGCTTTGTGCTTGAGAAAAGCATTGTTCTATTTTACTTTTTATGACTTCTTTTGACTTTGATTTCATCTTCTAATATTTTTGTTGAATTTCATTTTTGCTGTCAAATTTTTAGTTTCTGAAAACTCTTTTCTGCCATCTTTGTCCCTCCTTTTGAAAACTATAGCATCCTCTTATTTTACAGATCTGTTCCTTATCTCGGGAACATTATTAATGTTATTAACGTTTTCTTTTCTGTTTTTCTTTCCTTTGGGATCTTTTTTTCCCTGTTGTGATATCTGTCATTTGTATTTATTTTCTTCAAATGTCTAATGACTTTTGGCTGGCAATTAAGATGGATTAGAAGCTTTGTACATGGGTGAGGATTATGGACCTGTGAGTTCACTACAGATGAAAAACTGATGATCTCAGTCTTAAGTCTGGGCTTCCATCAGATATCATTCTTTGTTGGATTTTTTTTTCTTTTGGAAAAGGCCTCAGTCTTTCCTGAGAAGACTTATCCAGTTTGCTTGGAGATTTTTCTAGCTGCTGATATTTTTTGATTAGAATGGGTATAGGAGGCTGAGGATCCCATCCTTTTAGTATGTAGATTTACACCTAAATGCTCATTTCTAGTCCCTAAACCTTCTACAATCCATGGTGTCTAGTGAAAGTGAACCTGGAAATTCTGCTGCAATTCCTGTAGACTAGTGGCTCTCAACGGAAGTGGTGTTTGGGGAGTGGTGGTGGTGGGTGATTTTGTCCCCCAGAGGACATTTGGCAGGGTCCACAGACATTTTTTATTGTCATGACTTGGATGGTACTGAACATCCTAAAATGTACAGGACATCCCCACAATGAAGAATTATTTGATCCACTAGTGCTGAGGCTGAGAAACTCTGCTCTAGAGAGTAATCCTTTGTTCTCATGAGGGTTATGTGGTGGTGTGAGGGTGGTGTTTGTGCTGGTGTGTGTGCATGTTGCAGCAGCAGGGGGTATAATTGCTCTGTATACATACTTTAAGTCTCAGTTTTTAACCCCTAATCTTACCCCTTCCTTCTGAAATACCTGATGCCTTCAAGTCCCACATTTTTCTTTTTCTTTTCTTACTTTTTTTTTTTTTTTTTTTTTTTTTGAGACGGAGTCTCACTGTTGCCGAGGCTGGAGTGCAGTGGCATGATCTCAGCTCACTGTAACCTCCTCCTCCCAGGTTCATGCCATTCTCCTGCCTCAGCCTCCCGAGTAGCTTGGACTACAGCGCCTGCCACCACACCTGGCTAATTTTTTGTATTTTTAGTAGAGACGGGGTTTCACCGTGTTAGCCAGGATGGTTTCGATCTCCCGACCTCATGATCCGCCCGCCTTGGCCTCCCAAAGTGCTGGGATTACAGGCGTGAGCCACTGCGTCCGGCCTAGTCCCACATTTTTCCAACATTCTGTGGGGCATATTTATATTCTGTATGCCTGATTATAGACACTTAGGTTGTATTCCCTTTTCTCTCTACTTTATGTTACACTCAGTCCTCTGTTAGCTTTCTAGCTTCTCAAATTTGGTACACACATACTTTTCCCTTCATAGGTAGGGATTCTTAGTTTCAGAATTTAGGGCAAGGGAAAAATATTTCATTTATAAAACAAAGACAAGGAATATAATTTGTTCTTTGTAATTTGTATTTATTGCTTATTGACACTTAGGTATCAAGTGACACTTGGGTATCAGGTGACACTTGGGTATCAAGTGATGGTGATAAATGTTGGAAATGAGTTTGTGTAGCTGTCACAATTGTGTTGGAATACATTTTGTGGGAGTTAGAAAAAATATTAACTGTTAAACTCATATTAAACTTTATTTTAGGGTCATGAGTGGAAAATTAACTGTTCAAGAAGAGCAGATTGTAGAATTGATTGAAAAAATTGGTGCTGTTGAGGAGGAGCTGAATAGGGTAAGCATTTAAAATGATATTTACTGTTATGTGAAAAGCAAATATTGAAAGAAAATGTTAGAATGTGAAAGACCTAATATTTTTTCCTTCTCTCTCTCTCTATATATATATTTTAGATGGAGTCTCGCTCTGTCACCCAGGCTGGAGTGCAGTGGTGTGATCTCGGCTCACTGTAACCTTCGCCGCCTGGGGTCAAGCGATTCTCCTGCCTCAGCCTCCCAAGTAGCTGGGATTACAGGCGTGTGCCACCGTGCCCGGCTAATTTTTTTGTATTTTTAGTAGGGACAGGGTTTCACCATGCTGGCCAGGCTGGTCTTGAACTCCTGACCTCATGATCCACCCATCTCGGCCTCCCAAAATGCTCAGATTACAGGCATGAGCCACCGCACCCAGCTCCTTCTTTAAGATTTTATAAAAAGAAAAAAAAAAAGAAAGATTTTATTTTTCTGACCCTTATACTGAAAGTAAGTTATATCATGATTTTTTACTATCATCAATCACATCAAAAAAGCTGACAGCTTATATTAATGAAACATTACAAAAAATTAACTGAATTGTTTGATAGTGAATGCTGAAGCATTTTTGTTAACATGTTTATCAGATGAAGGAATACAGATATTGGGAGAGACTGGATATTAAAGAAAAGTAATATAACTAGGGTAGGCAAGAGGCCTGACCTTTCAGGGCCACTCTCATATTAATACCTTTATTTATTTATTATTATTATTATTATTATTATTGAGACAGAGTCTCACTGTGTCACCCAGGCTGGAATGTGGCGTGATCTCAGCTCACTGCAAGCTCCACCTCCCGGGTTCACGCCATTCTCCTGCCTCAGCCTCCCGACTAGCTGGGACTACAGGCACCCACCACTGCGCCCGGCTAATTTTTTGTATTTTTAGTAGAGACGGGGTTTCACGGTGTTAACCAGGATGGTCTCGATCTCCTGACCTCGTGATCCACCCGCCTCGGCCTTCCAAAGTGCTGGGATTACAGGCGTGAGCCACCATGCCTGGCCATTTTTAATTATTTTTAGAGACGGGGTCTTGCTCTGATGCCCAGGCTACAGTGCAGTGGCATAATTATATCTTACTGTAGCCTCAAACTTCTGGTCTCAAGCAACTCTCTCGCCTCAACCTCCTGAGTAGCTGGACTTCAGGCATGCACCACCATACCTGGCTAATTATTTTATTTTTTTGTAGAGATGGAGTCTCGCTATGTTGCCCAGGCTGGTCTCAAACTCTGGGGCTCAAGTGATCCTCCTGCCTTGGCTTCCCAAAGTGCTGGAATTACAGGCATGAATCACCTTGCCAGGCCACACTAACACTGTTATATTCAAATCCATTGGCAATGTTGAAGGAACCTGAAGAATTAATGGTACTACCCCAAACCTATTGTTTAATCTCAAAGTGTTGAGTAAGATTGCAGAAAGAAACCAGATGACATATTTGTGTTAATCTACTGGGTAACTTGTTACAGCTTTTGCATGGAAATAATTTGTTTCATTTTTCTAATCTTGTGAACTAGCCAGATACCCTACCAACCAGATCAGCATTTTTTAAATTCTACGTTTTATTTAGGTTACAGAGTTGTTTATGGATAATAAAAATGAACTTGACCAGTGTAAATGTGACCTGCAAAATAAAACACAAGAACTTGAAACCACTCAGAAACATTTGCAAGAAACTAAATTACAACTTGTTAAAGAAGAATATATCACATCAGCTTTGGAAAGTACTGAGGAGAAACTTCATGATGCTGCCAGCAAGGTTTGTTCCTTGTATTGATTTATACTCATATTAAATAGAGAATGGATAGAAATAATGTCTGTGCTTAAGCATTAATTATGATATTCTGTTTATTCACCCAAAATGGTATTTCTGTCCATTTAAAAAATATTATTTTACTATTTCATCCATATTTTTCTTAGTGGAGATGTTGACTTATGAAAAAACTACTCCTGCTCCTGGAGTTTGGAAAATAGAACATAACTTAGCCAGGCGTGGTGGCTCATGCCTGTAATCCCAGCAGTTTGGGAGGCCGAGGTGGGTGGATGACCTGAGGTCAGGTGTTCAAGACCAGCCTGACCAAAATGGAGAAACCCATCTCTACTAAAAATATAAAATTAGCTGGGCGTGATTGTGCCATTGCAGTCCAGCCTGGGCAATGAGAGCAAAACTCTGTCTCAAAAAAAAAAAAGAAAGAAAAAAGAAAATAGAACATAACTTTATAATATATTTTGTAGACATTTAGAATGTGATGTTGTGATGCTTTTTCTTTGTGGGGATGATTGAACCTAATTAGTCATTAAGAATTGAGTATGTTCTGGCCGGGCACAGTGTCTCACCTCACACCTGTAATCCCAGCACTTTGGGAGGCTGAGGTGGGTGGATTGCTTGAGGTTAGGAGTTCAAGACCAGCCTGACCAACATGGTAAAACCCCATCTCTACTAAAAAAAATACAAAAATTAGCCAGGCATGGTGGCACATGCCTATAATCCCATCTACTCGGGAGGCTGAGGCAAGAGAATTGCTTGAACCCAGGAGTCAGAGATTGCAGTGAGCTGAGATCATGCCATTGCACTCCAGCCTGGGTAACAGAGCAAGACTGTCTCAAAAAAAAAAAAGAAATTTAGTATGTTCTAATGATGAAAGATGTTGAAGGTATTTAATTTTTTATTAGTTGTACTTTTTTTTTTGAGACAGACTCTTGCTTTGTCTCTCTGTCTGTCGCCCGGCCTGGAGTGACAGTGGCACAATCTTGGCTCACTGCAAGCTCCACCTCCCACGTTCAAGCAATTCTTCTGCCTCAGCCTCCTGAGCAGCTGGAACTACAAGTGTGTACCACCACGCCCGGCTAATTTTTGTATTTTTAGTAGAGACGGGATTTCACCATGTTGGTCAGGCTAGAAAATTTACTAGTTCTTATCATGATAAATCCTTATGTAGATACTTTCATTAGATTCTTTTCATCATATCCATTTTGTCTAACACTTATTTTTAAAAATACAGCTGCTTAACACAGTTGAAGAAACTACAAAAGATGTATCTGATCTCCATTCCAAACTGGATCGTAAGAAGGCAGTTGACCAACACAATGCAGAAGCCCAGGATATTTTTGGCAAAAACCTGAATAGTCTGTTTAATAATATGGAAGAATTAATTAAGGATGGTAGCTCAAAACAAAAGGCCATGCTAGAAGTACATAAGACCTTATTTGGTAAGTTCAGGCTGTTCTGTTCTAGTCTTGATGTGTTAAGTGTGATGTTGATTTCAAAACTGATAATTCAATTTTGTGAAACATAGATGACAGTGTCACCAATACTCTCTACCATGCACAAACTATTTGTTCAGGCTGAAGATTAATGCTTTACTGTCTGAATTAAAACAAATCTTTTTCCCTCCCCACCCTCCCTTCTGTTTTCTATAAAATGTTACATTTATTAAGTAACTAAGTATATAAACGTTAGAAGTAGAAGTCCTCCTTTTCCCTGACTCTGGCTCCTGTCCCTGGGTCATTCACCATAGGTGTTATTGTTAAATTTCTTGGGCCTTTTTCTAGAAATTTTCTGTGCATAAACATTCTGCAACTTTTTATTTGGGGTGGGGGCATGTATATCTTGATGGTTTGCTATATTGTCAGAATATGTTTGTATCTCATTGTTTTTAACTGTTCTGTTATCTCCCTTTAGAAAAAAGCATGTTTATTTAGTGTGAAATACTATCTTCATTATGGAAAATTTGGACATCCAGAAATATAAAAATTTAAAAAATCATCTAGACTCTAGTCTCATTAAGCCAAGCACAATCAATACATTTTGGTATTGATTTCCAGTTTTTCTTTTCTTCTGTAAACTTACCATAATTCTGTATATTATTTTTAGTCAGAGATTAATTGTAGAATATTCTAATTCTTTGTGCACTATGAATTACAGTTATGGGTCTGATACACTTACAAATATGTTAAGGGCTTACAGAGCACTATGGAAATTATGTAATGTATATTTAAATAATTCCTTGCTTATGTAGTGAGCCAGTTCTTTTAAGCTCGTTATTACAAATTCTACAAGGGTATACTTTTGCCAACTTCTTTGAAATGGTTTGAACTGTATTTAATATATATGTGTATATATATGTTTATATCAAATATATTTATGTCAAAGTTTACATCTTTCTGTTTTTTTCTGTTTGTTATAGGTAATCTGCTGTCTTCCAGTGTCTCTGCATTAGATACCATTACTACAGTAGCACTTGGATCTCTCACATCTATTCCAGAAAATGTGTCTACTCATGTTTCTCAGATTTTTAATATGATACTAAAAGAACAATCATTAGCAGCAGAAAGTAAAACTGTACTACAGGAACTGATTGTTAGTACATCCTTTAAAATATTTTTGAAGGGTTACATTTGATAAGTATTTGATAAAATATTTTGAAGGGTTACATTTGATAAATCTTCATAAACAATGTTAACTGCTATTCTTTTATCTTAAGCTTTGCTAGACACAGTCTTAATCCTCTCCTTTTCTCGGTTCACTGCAACCTCTGCCTCTTGGGTTCAAGCGATTCTCTTGCCTCAGCCTCCCGAGTAGATGGGATTATAGGCATGTGCCACCATGCCTGGCTAATTTTTGTATTTTTTTTAGTAGAGATGGGGTTTTACCATGTTGATCAGGCTGGTCTCGAACTCCTAACCTCAAGCAATCCACCCACCTCAGCCTCTCAAAGTGCTGGGATTATAGGCGTGAGTCACCGTGCCCGGCCGAGAGTATGTCTATATTTTTAAAGACAGATCTCTGCACGGTTTATTCTCTCCCAGAAAGATTATTTTCAAATGTATGGAACTAACTTTTGAAACCTTTTTCACTCATGTAACATTAGGAGTAGGAGTTATTAGTGAGGCTTCTAATGACTAAAGGGCAAGTTTAGCACCACATGATAGCAAGGGACTTGTTAGTTGGCCCAGAAATTGATAAGTCACTTTTTCCTCAGGGGTCCTGGACCCAACCAGAAGGGGATATTGGGTAGTTAATTTTAAAACTACAGTAATATATGATAGTAATAATAGTGCAAGAAAAATATCTTTTAGAATTCTGGGAACACATAACAATTCTTAGGGTTAGATCTGTGTGGCTATGCCCTTCTGGGCCATAACTGTATATCTTTTCTCCACAGTTCTATGGAAGTCACTCATCTAATTGCACTTCATATTACCTCCTTCATACTTGATTTATATATAGTCTTTATTTTAAAATTGTATGGTTGGTCTAGGAAGTTCTTAGCCATATAATTTGTTTTCTTTGTGCAGGGTCTTTGCCTCCCTTTTTCAGTTTAACAATATTTATTAAACATTTTCCAAGTAAATACTACAAATGTTAGCTGACCCTCTGCCTCAATTCATTGCTTAGATGACATTATTTGATAGGTTTTCTCAATCACCCAAATTTGACAGTGTTAAAAGATACCCTGTCAGTACTAACTTTTCAAATATTGATTCATTCATTAAATGGTGGTCTCTATATATACAGGCATACTTCAGAGATGTTGCAGGTTTGCTTCCAGACTACTGCAATAAAGTGAATATTACAATAAAGCAAGTCATGAATTTTTTGGTTTCTCAGGGCATATAAAGGTTATGTTGACCAGGCACAGTGGCTCACGCCTGTAATTCCAGCAGACGCCTGGTGGGACAATCAAAACACAAACAATGTTTATCAATTACGTTTGCTGTCTTATAGGGGTACAGTTTACGGTACCCCAAGACAATTATAATAGTAACATCAAAGATCATTGATCACAATGTGTAATGAAAAAGTTTTAAGTACTACAGTAGTTACCAAAATGTGATGCAGAAACAGAAAGTGAGCACATGATATTTGAAAAAAGTCACTGATAGACTTGCTTAAGGTAGGGTTGCCACAAACCTTCAATTCGTAAAAATTTGGTATCTGTGATGCATAGTAGGGTGAAGCACAATAAAATAAGCTATGCCTGAACTGATAGATTTCTACTTACCAAGTTATGATTTTTTCTTGAATTAAAAGAAAAGAGGAATGTTGCTCTCACAAAATTGGTTGAAATTGATATGCTAGCTCTTCTTTCCAAAAGAATGCCAGTAGGCCTATAAGTATTTACTAATGTATTTCTGTTATACTTCCTCAGCCCTATCCTACCAAAAGGAGCTTAGATCAGGATTTTTTTCTTTTTATAAATATTTCCGATCTATACTACCTTCTTAATTTTTCCCATTTCTTGACAAGAACAACATATTTCACAAGTTCTTCTGATACAATAGGATATAAGTCATCTCAGATCTTCAGAGTTAAATACTTCCAGCCCAAGGGCTAATCTTGGTGACTACTTGGTCTCAGCCTTTTTGACTGGTAACCTAAACTTGTTTGAAATTTATTTTCTTAAAGTATACCTGTAGGTTTTTTTTTTGTTTGTTTGTTTGTTTGTTTGTTTGTTTTTTTTGAGACGGAGTCTCACTCTGTCGCCCAGGCTGGAGTACAGTGGCCAGATCTCAGCTCACAGCAAGCTCCGCCTCCCGGGTTTACGCCATTCTCCTGCCTCAGCCTCCTGAGTAGCTGGGACTACAGGCGCCCGCCACATCGCCCGGCTAGTTTTTCGTATTTTTTAGTAGAAACGGGGTTTCGCCGTGTTAGCCAGGATGGTCTCGATCTCCTGACCTCGTGATCCACCCGTCTCGGCCTCCCAAAGTGCTGGGATTACAGGCTTGAGCCACCGCGCCCGGCCTACCTGTAGGTTTTTAAAAATTTATTTTCTTTGGAGTGCTGAAATCTTATTAATTGACTGTCATTTTCCTCTCTTTTGAATTCTTCTGACTTCTATTTCATTAAACTATTAAGAAATTGTTCTGGCTCGTGCGGTAGCTCATCCCAGCACTTTGGGAGGCCGAGGTGGGTGGATCACCTGAGGTCAGGAGTTCGAGATCAGCCTGGCCAACACGGTGAAACTCTGTCTTTACTGAAATACAAAAATTAGCTCGGCATGGTAGCAGGTGCCTGTAATCCCAGCTACTCGGGAGGCTGAGGCAGGATAATCGCTTGAACCCAGGAGGCAGAGGTTGCAGTGAGGCTGAGATCACGCCATTGCACTCCAGCCTGGGCCACAAGAGTGAAACTCTATCTCAAAAAAAGAAAAAAAAAATTCTATGTTTTCACTGGGCTTGAAAAAAAGAGAAATTATTATATTTATTGTAATATAATAAATTATTATATTATTATATTGATTTATCTATGTAGACTATAAAGAATGGAGAATGGGGCCAGGCACGGTGGCTCACGCCTGTAATCTCAGCACTTTGGGAGGCCTAGACAGGCAGATCACCTGAGGTCAGGAGTTCGAGACCAGCCTGGCCAACATGGTGAAACCCCATCTCTACTAAAAATACAAAAATTACCTGGGTGTGGTGGCTCACACCTGTAATTCCAGCTACTCGGGAGGCTGAGGCAGGAGAATCACTTGAACCCATGAGGCAGAGGTTGTAGTAAGCCAAGATCTTGCCATGGTACTCCAACCTGGGCAACAGAATGAGACTCTGTCTCAAAAAAAAAAAAAAAAAAAATGGAGAATGGAAATTGAGAATTTTAATGTGAATATTTAGCTACCAAAGTGTTTAAGATATCATTTAGAAAGGTTTATGGAAATGGAAATATTCTTTTTGAAGACCTATTTGTTTATTTTTAAAACCAGAATGTACTCAAGACTGATCTTCTAACTTCACTGGAAACGATTTTATCCCCAACTGTGGTGTCTATACTGAAAATCAATAGTCAACTGAAACATATTTTCAAGACTTCATTGACAGTGGCTGATAAGGTAACAAATGCTGTGTTCTTAATATCTCAAAATTGATGTGTTGTTTAAGAAGGAAACTCATTTTTGTTTCTTCAAAGATAGAAGATCAAAAAAAGGAACTAGATGGCTTTCTCAGTATACTGTGTAACAATCTACACGAACTACAAGAAAATACCATTTCTTCCTTGGTTGAGTCACAAAAGCAATGTGGAAACCTAACTGAAGACCTGAAGACCATAAAGCAGACCCATTCCCAGGTATGTTGTTTAGCTGACTTGGGGAGTGCAGAAAGAGTTTTAGGATGATTTGATATAACTTGATAATTAATCTATGTTATACAATCTGAATACTGTAAAACCTGAAAATACCGTAGCCAGTGTTGCTTATAACAGTAATTATTGTAAAGCAATTGAGAATACTTCTCTTAATATTTGAAGTTTTGCTACCTCTAGAACCCCATGCAGAACCACAATATGACAGAACAGTCCTTTCGTCACATCGAGATGAAAGATGAATCTGGAGAAACATACCTTTAGAGAAGAATGGTTATAACATTTAAAGTGATCATGTATCTACATTAAAACTTGCTAAGTTGCTTCTTTCTAGGATGGCATGGATAGTTGTCTTTCATAAACCAAGTCCTACTTTTCTCTTATTTCTGTCTCATTGATAGACATTTAAAACATAGTAAATTGATACAATTTATAATTCTTATTGATTATAAATGTAATTCATGATTTATCTTCCCTGTAAACTGTTCCTCATTATATGAGGCTTTAAACCAAAACCAAGCCTTCAAACCATAATCTATAAATATCAGATATATGAAAAACAGCTTCTGGTATTCTTAAGACTTTAATAATGACTGTCTAAAGTTTTATTAAATAAGCTTATTATGATATGACTGAACTCTTATAATAGTTAACATTTATTGAGCAATTAACTGTGTGTTTATTCCTCCCATCAATATAGATATAAATTCTATTACTAGTCAGATTTAATGAGGAAACTGAGACCTTGTGAGCATCTAATAGTATGTAGATCATCTTACAGAAGGTGGGAGTGATTGTATTACCTGAAAAGCATCCATGTTTGAGTGTCTCTTCTGTGTGTTTCTTGGCAACTTAAACTTGCAGCATTTTCTCATACATCTGCATAGGTTATTTCCCTTAAACCTGTTGAGAACTTTTTAGGTGTATATTCTAAGACTGATCTAAGGCTTTTTATAAATTTACTGTTTTGAAATGCTTAAAATTGTTAGGCAGTTGTTTAAAAAAAAAAAACAAAAAAATCTGATCTGAAAAGTATCTTAGCATGAATAGTTTGGCTTCCCTGGCTTTAAGGAAGCAAGTTCAGTTTGTGAGCTATTTCTTAGGTTTTCCAGAACTTGAAATGAGCACTATAAAAATAATTGTGTAAAACTTTGAACACATTTACATATGGATAAATATGATAATACCTGCATTAACATTCAAATTATTAATCTGATAATACCTTTGAGACTAGTAAAAATACTGACAGACTTTATTCATGATCAGAATGTTAGATATGTATTGTCAACTGATGTGTTATTCAGAGATACTGGCCAACCAGCAGACTGAACAGTGAATAAGAATATTAGATGTATTTTCAGCTCTTCCTTTGTCATTAGGATGGCTTCTTCATTTTGCAATGTAGCATGTTATATGCCTACAAGAGCTTGTTTTCAAAAATGTAAAATATGAGCAAAGATAAGACTATTTACATTTTGTTAATATGATCCAACTAGGTTCTGTAAAATTTTTTAGCTCCAGTAATTGATAATATTTTTGGATTGCTTGACCCATTAGTATATCACATTAATTTTCCCTTCTAGTTGTGTTATCAGTTACAAAGCTACTATATATATCTGTCAAAGTTGGTCTTAAACATAATGTGATATATGGGGTTGTTTGAGTAGTTTTGAGGTACACTGAAAGTAATTTGTTACCTAGAGTTAAAATAACAAAGTTTGCTAATTATTTACTTTTTAAAAAATCCTGGCTGGATGTGATGGCTCACATCTGTAATCTCAGCACTTTGAGAGGCTGAGGCAGGGTGATCACTTGAGGCTAGGAGTTTAAGACCAGTCTGGTCAACATAGTGAGACTGCGTCTCTACAAAAAAAAAAATTGTTTAAATTAGCCAGGCATGGTGGCTCATGCCTGTAGCCCCAACTACTTGGGGGCTGAGGACGGAGGATCCCTTGAGCCCAGGAGGTTGAAGCTGCAGTGAGCCATGATTGTGCCACTGCACTACAGCTTGGACAACAGAGTGAGACCCTGTCTCTAAAAAAAAAAATCCTACATTTTAATATCACTTCCACTGCTTTCCTCTGTGGAAGAAAGGTAGAGTTAAAGCTCTCGTGTCAAGAATTTATATAATTAACACCTATGGACAATATTTCTTGTTTTGTTATCAGTCATAAAAAATGTTCAAGTGTCATAATTTTAAGTCTCCTCACTTCCCACACTTTTCTTACAGGAACTTTGCCAGTTAATCAATCTTTGGACAGAGAGATTCTGTGCTTTGGAAGAAAAGTGTGAAAATATACAGAAACCACTTAGTAGTGTCCAGGAAAATATACAGCAGTAAGCTATTTTTAAATTCTCTTAAACTTTTCTGTAAGTCTGAAATTATTTCAGAAGAAAAAGCTTTAAATAGTACAAATAATTCCTCTGTGTACTTTCAAATTTTGTTGATATTTTATTATGTATGTGTATATATACATGCATATAAATGTCTTTTCATTGCGTATTTGTGCTCTCTTTTAAGACAGTGAAAAACCTGGCTGTTATCCACAATATATTTTCGAATTTCCTCAATCTTAGAAAACACACTAAGTAATTTCACAATTTCTAACCTATATTACTGATGAAAAATACACTTAAGTAGAGCAGGGTTTGGCAAACTATGGCTAGCAGGCTGGATGCCTGTTACTGCAAATAATTTCACTGGACACTGTCATACCCATCTATTTACATGTTGTCTTTGGTTGTCTTTGGCTACCTTTGCACTACAGTGGTAAAGTTGAGTCATTGCATCCAAGTCATTGAACAATAGCCTAAAATATTTGCTATCTGGCTTTTCAAGAAAAAGTTTGCTGATTCCTGTATTAGGGTTTTGTTTTGTTTTTTTATTTTTGTTTTTGTTTCTGAGATGGAGTCTTGCTCTGTCACCCAGGCTGGAATGCAGTGGCGCGATCTCGGCTCTCTGCAAGCTCCGCCTCCCAGGCTCACGCCATTCTCCTGCCTCAGCCTCCCGAGTAGCCGTGACTACAGGCACCTGCCACCTCGCCTGGCTAATTTTTTGTATTTTTAGTAGAGACGGGGTTTCACCATGTTAGCCAGGATGGTCTCTATCTCCTGACCTCGTGATCCGCCCGCCTCGACCTCCCAAAGTGCGGTGATTACAGGCGTGAGCCACCGCGCCCGGCCCTGTTTTGTTTTTTGAGACAAAAATAAACAGCCTGCTCTGTAGCCCAGGCTGGAGTACAGTGGCCTGAGTGCAGTGGCCTGATCTCGGCTCACTGCAACCTCTGCCTCCCAAGTTCAGGCGATTCTCCTGCCTCAGCGTCCCGAGTAGCTGGGATTATAGGCACATACCACCATGCCTGGCTAATTTTTTGTATTTTTAGTAGAGATGGGGCTTCGCCGTTTTGGCCAGGCTGGTCTTGAACTCCTGGTCTCAACTGATCTCCCACTTCAACCTCCCAAAGTGCTAAGATTGTAGGTGTGAATCACTGCCTCCCGCCTATATTAGAGTTTAATGTTGCTTTGTAGCCTCATTGCTTGCTAGTTCCAGCCTGTATTAGAGTTTAAGGTTGCTTTGTAGCCTCATTGCTTGCCCGTTCCGCATACTTACCATACACTACAGTCAGACCTATGTTTTCTTTTTTAGGGATTTTATAACTTTATGGTTTAACATTTATATTCATAATCCATTTAAAAATTTTTATATAACATAGGAGATTTGTCGAGTTTCAGTTTTTTTGCCTATAGAGTATTCTATTCTCATGAGGAGAAAGATACTATATTTACCCTATTTTTCCCCATTTAATTCCTAAATTAAAGTTCCTAAAGTTTCAAGCTTTCTTTAGTGTGAAGAACTTCTTGTAGTCTTTAAGGGTGGGTCTGCTGGACACAAATTCTGTTTTCCTTTGTCCAAGAATGTCTTGATTTCCCCTGCATTCCTGAAAGGTATTTTCGCTGGCTATGGAATTCAGGGTTGACAATTATTTTTTTCCAGCATTTGAAATATGCTATTCATTTTCTTCTTCTGGCCTCTATGAAATGAGAAATGGCAGTGGCCATTCAAGTAATTGTTCCCTTATAGGCAATCTCAGTACAGCTGCTTTCAAAACTTTTTTGTCTTTAGAAACTTGATTATATTTTGTCTACTCATATTTCTTTGAGTTTATTCTATTTGGGTTTTGTTTAGCTGCTTCAATGTGTAGGCTTATGCCTTTCACCAAAACTTGGGAATTTTTCATCTATTAATTCCTTGAATAGTTTTCAGCCCTATACTCTTTTTTTCTCTGCCCCTATGACTTTGATGACACAAATGCTAGATCTTTTATTTTGGTCCCTCAGGAGATACGTATAATATATTTCTTACAGATATATATATATTCTCTTTGTTGTTCACATTGGGGAAATTCTATTGATCTGTCTTCATATTCACTGAGTCTCCTTCTGTCATCTCTAACCTACTGTTAAATTCATTCAGTGAGGTGTTTTATTTCAGTTACTGCTTTTTTATTTTTATTTTTATTTTTATTTTTTTTTTTTTTTGAGACGGAGTCTCGCTCTGTCCCTCGGGCTGGAGTGCAGTGGCCGGATCTCAGCTCACTGCAAGCTCCGCCTCCCGGGTTTACGCCATTCTCCTGCCTCAGCCTCCAGAGTAGCTGGGACTACAGGCGCCCGCCACCTCGCCCGGCTAGCTTTTTGTATTTTTTAGTAGAGACGGAGTTTCACCGTGTTAGCCAGGATGGTCTCGAACTCCTGACCTCGTGATCCGCCCATCTCGGCCTCCCAAAGTGCTGGGATTACAGGCTTGAGCCACCGCGCCCGGCCCCGCTTTTTTATTTTTAGTTTTATAATTTTCATTTGCTTTTTTTATACCTTGTTTCTTAGCTAAGATTTTTTTTCCCCCAGGAGTATTTTAATTTCTTTTTAGAGCATTTTTATGATGGCTGCTTTAAAATTCTTTCCAGACAATTCTAACATCTGAGTTTTCTTGTTGTTGGCGTCTACTGATTGTCTTTTCTCATTCAACTTGTGATTTTGTGGTTCTTGATAAGTGATTCCATATTGTACCTTGAAGATTTTGGGTATTATGTTAGGAGATTCAGGATCCTATTTAAGTATTTTTTAGCTGGCATTTACCCTGTTTAGGCTTAGCATACAGATCCAGGCTCACTTTTATGGGCTGTGGTTCTACTGACAATTTAGTTTTTAGAGCCCTTGCAGTGTTAACTCTGATAATGCTTTGTTTGTGTGCTACCCACATGAGAAAAATCTGTATTCTGCTTTTGTTGGATGAAGTGTTCTGTATGTGTCACTCTGATCAAGTTGACTGATAGTGCTATTCAGGTCATCCATGGCCTGAGTTTCTGCCCATTTGTTCTCTCAATGACTAAGAGGGGAGTATTGAAATCTCTAATTGTAGATTTATTTATTTATTTTTATTAGTTCTATCAGTTTTTGCCTCGCGTATCTGAAACTCTGTTGTTGGGTGCATATACATTTAGGATTATTATACCTCCTTGGAGAATTGACCTCTTTATCATTATGTAATATCCACTTTTATTTCTGATAATCTCTCTTGTTCTGAAGTCTGTTTTGTCTGAAATGAATACAGGTTCTCCGGCTTTCCTTTGATTGCTATTTGTATGATGTATCCTTCTCCATCTCTTTATTTTTAGTCTAAGTCTTTTTTTTTTCCAGACAGAGTCTCGCTCTGTCGCCCAGGCTGGAGTGCAGTGGCGCTGTCTCCCTTGCTGCAAGCTCCGCCTCCTGAGTTCACGCCATTCTCCTGCCTCAGCCTCCTGAGTAGTTGGGACTACAGGCGCCTGCCACCACGCCTGGCTAATTTTTTTGTATTTTTAGTAGAGACAGGGTTTCACCATGTTAATCAGGATGGTCTCGATCTCCTGACCTCGTGATCCGCCCGCCTCAGCCTCGCAAAGTGCTGGGATTACAGGCATGAGCCACCGTGCCCGGCCCTTTTGGTCTAAGTCTTTATATTTAAAGTGGGTTTCTTATAGATAGCATATAGTTGGGTCTTGCTTTTTCATCAAATTTATAATCTATGATGTTTAATTTATTTATTTGAGACAGAGTCTTGCTGTGTGGCCCAGGCTGGAGTACAGTGGTGCAATCTTGGCTCACTGCAACCTCTGCCTCCTGGGTTCAAGCAATTCTCCTGCCTCAGTCTCCTGAGTAGCTGGGGCTATAGGCGCACACTACCATGCCCAGCTAATTTTTGTATTTTTACTAGAGATGGGGTTTTACCATGTTGGCCAGGCTGGTTTCAAACTCCTGACCTCGTGATCCACCCGTCTCGGCCTCCCAAAGTGCTGGGATTACAGGCGTGAGCCACCGCGCCCGGCTAAAGTATACGTTTTAAGATAATTTGAATCCATTATCAAATAATTTGCCATTTCATGTGTAGTGAAAGGACATTATAATAGTATATTCCTGTTTCCTCTTTCCCATTTGTCATTATTTTCGTATATTTTACTTAGGTGTTTATATATGCAATAAACACCTAATAGATTGTTACTTGGATTGCTTTATCTATTTTCTTTTTTAATGTATCTATTAGATTTTTTTTTTTTTTTTGTGAGGGAGTCTTTGGTATTTGTCATTATTTTCATATATTTTACTTAGGTGTTTGTATATGCAATAAACACCTAATACATTGTTACTTGGATTGCTTTATCTATTTATCTATTTTCTTTTTTAATGTATCTACTAGATTTTTTTTTTTTTTTTTTTTTTTTGTGAGAGGGAATCTTTGGTCTGTCGCCCAGGCTGGAGTGCAGTGGTGCAATCTTGGCTCACTGCAACCTCTGCCTCCCAGGTTCAAGCAATTCTCCTGCCTCAGCCTTCCGAGTAGCTGAGATTACAGGCACTCGTCACCACGCCAGGCTAATTTTTGTATTTTTAGTAGAGATGGGGTTTCACCCTGTTGGCCAGGCTGGTCTCAAACTCCGGACCTTGTGATTGCCTGCCTCAGCCTCCCAAAGTGCTGGGGTTACAGGTGTGAGCCACTGCGTCTGGCCGAAAATTTTTAATTGCATATGTGGCTCCTATTATACTTCTTTTGAGCAGTGCTGTTCTAAAACTCTAGCTATCATTTATATATCCCTACCTAACTTCTATCATTTGTTTTTCAACCCTGTTTTTGATCCTGTTAAGTATAGCATGTTCCATTGTGAACTCTTCCTATATGCTGAATCAAAAAAGTATTTCCTACTTTTTATTCCTGGTATCTAGACTGATGGATTTCTAGGCCATTCCATAGCTTTGGAGGAAATACTAGAGTAGGGTTGAAGTAGGAAGAGAAGTGTGATATAGTTTCTTAAGGCCCATGCAAATCATTTTTCCTGCTTTCCTGACATTTATTGTCTACACCAGTGTTTCCTAGTATGGTCTAGGGACTTTGTATTCATCACTCAGGAATCTAGGTGATGTTTATATACACACTGAACATAACTGCGCTTGGCATTTATTGTCATGGCTTGTAATACTTTTAACTCAATCTCATCTTCCCATTAAGTTGTGAGGTTTTGTTTTGTTTTGAGACAGAGTCTCGCTCTGTTGCCCAGGCTGAAGTACAATGACACAATCTCGGCTCACTGCAACCTCTGCCTCCCAGGGTCAAGCAATTTGCCTGCCTCACTCTCTCCCAAGTAGCTGAGATTACAGGCACGCACCACCACGCCCGGCTAATTTATTGTATTTTTAGTAGAGACAGGGCTTCACCATATTGGCCAGACTGGTCTCTAACCCCTGACCTCAGGTGATCTGCCTGCCTTGGCCTCCCAAAGTGCTGGGATTACAGGTGTGAGCCACTGTGCCTTGCCCTTTTTTCAATCATTATGACTTTCATTTGTAAGTTTGGTTTTCAACATCTTTGCTGACTCACTTGGTTTACCCACGTGGTGTACCATCTAGTGGTAATAGAGAGTCACTTCATTCCACAAGGTTTAAATCTTGTCCTATAAGATAACTTGGAATGCTATTATAGGGAAACTTACAAAGAGGGAAATTATCAATGAATTTTAAATGTATGTCTAACTAACATTAATTTTATATCAAGTTTATGTTATATTGTTCTATATGTATAATTTGTCACACCCCAATATAATTTTCTTTTAATTATTAGAAAGCTTTATAGCTAATTTAAACACAACATTTATAATGTTCATGATTTATTTTATATACTAGGCAAGGGAAACTGCTTAATAACAGAATAAATGAATGACTGTCCAATTTAGGGACTAGACAAGAGGCTGTAGTAGATGCCCTGAAGTAACATTGCTTAGTAAGAGGAATAAAACAAGCAGACAGATTTTGAAAGCATCGTAACTGGAGGAGGGCTGTGAAAGGTTTCATGAGCAAAGATGATCCTTTCAAAGGTCATTTAGTGGCAATGCTGTGAAAAGACAGTGGCCAAGGCATCCATTCTCAATGTAGATTTATTAAGATCACGGGCCCTGGAGCCGGACTGCCCACGTTCAGATCTGCCACTTAAGAGGTGAGTGATCTTGGGAAGTTATATATCCTTTGAGTCTTAATTCCCCATTTCAACAGTGTCATTCTCTTTTCCTATAGGAAATCTAAGGATATAGTCAACAAAATGACTTTTCACAGTCAAAAATTTTGTGCTGATTCTGATGGCTTGTCACAGGAACTCAGAAATTTTAACCAAGAAGGTGCAAAATTGGTTGAAGAGTCTGTAAAACACTCTGATAAACTCAGTGGCAACCTGGAAAAAATATCTCAGGAGACTGAACAGCGATGTGAGTCTCTGAACACAAGAACAGTTTATTTTTCTGAACACTGGGTATCTTCCTTAGATGAAAGGCAACAGGAACTTCAGAACTTATTGGAGGTAATAACTTTGTAACTAGAACTTACTTTGGGGAGAATAATAATCAGAAAATTAAATATTCTTGGCTGAGAATAGATTTCAAAACAAATGATATTTTAAGCTATAATGACTTAAACTTTTAAGTATAATATTTGGTATGCTTATACATGATCTTGTTTTGTGCTTTGGTATATGTCTTCTCGATCTTGGAATTAATTTAACATTTGTACAGTTTCTTTCCTGTATTTATCCTTGGTTTCTAACTTAGTATTTCTTCAAAGAAGGGCAGCCTGTTTTTTGATATGTAATACCTTCCACTTATATATGCTTTTTTTTGAGACGCAGTCTCGCTCCATTGCCCAGGCTGGTATGCAATGGCATGATCTCAGCTCACTGCAACATCCGCCTCCCAGGTTCAAGCAATTATCCTGCCTCAGCCTCCCAAGTAGTTGGGGTTGCAGGCACCCGCCACCACACCCGGCTACTTTTCTTGTATTTTTAGTAGAGACGGGGTTTCACTATGTTGGCCAGGCTGGTCTCGAACTCCTGACCTCTTGATCTACCCGCCTCGGCCTCCCAAAGTGCTGGGATAGCACTGTGGGAAGTCAAGGTGAGAGGATCACTTGAGGCCAGGAGTTCAAGACCAAAGTGCTGGGATTACAGGCATGAGCCACTGCGCCTGGCCTATCTATGCTTTTTACTTTTCTCCAAGTACATTCAAACCTATTATTAAGTATTTAGGTTATTGTTCTGGTAACCAAAGGATACTTGATAGGTTTATGGATTTGCTTAAACTTAATACTTGCATGAGCCCTTTGTAACTTGGTTTTTCTTTCTTTGCATTAGAAGGATTTTACTAACATTCTCAGGAAGTAGGTACAAAGAATTAAAAATTTTAATCTATATAAGCTGTTTTCACTAAAGGGAACTAGAGTTTGTATACAAATAGCTAATTTCAGATTTGCGATAGGAAATGTACAATATATGACCCTAGAGATCTTGTCATACCAGAAAGTAAGAAAGCTGTTAAAGATTTCTGAGGGGCTGGGCGCAGTGGCTCAAGCCTGTAATCCCAGCACTTTGGGAGGCCGAGATGGGCAGATCACGAGGTCAGGAGATCAAGACCATCCTGGCTAACATGGTGAAACCCTGTCTCTACTAAAAAATACAAAAAACTAGCCGGGCAAGGTGGCGGGCACCTGTAGTCCTAGCTACTTGGGAGGCTGAGGCAGGAGAATGGCGTAAACCCGGGAGGCGGAGCTTGCAGTGAGCTGAGATCCGGCCACTGCAACTCCAGCCTGGGCGGCAGAGCGAGACTCCGTCTCAAGGTTGTCAAAAGGTCTTAGTAGCCAACCTCCCCATGTTCAAAGGTGGTATAATTTGAGCATCAAAAAGAATAATGGCCATAAAGGATTAAAACACATCAAATATATTAAAACTTAGGAACTCATAAAAATTTCATAGGTCTTCTTTGGATCATGCCAGGGAAGCAAAACATTGTCCTGAAAATGGGTAAATAAGAAGAAACAATATAGCATCCTAAAAAACAATATAGGCCGGGCGCGGTGGCTCAAGCCTGTAATCCCAGCACTTTGGGAGGCTGAGACGGGTGGATCACGAGGTCAGGAGATCGAGACCATCCTGGCTAATATGGTGAAACCCTGTCTCTACTAAAAAATACAAAAAACTACCCGGGCGAGGTGGCGGGCGCCTGTAGTCCCAGCTACTCGGGAGGCTGAGGCAGGAGAATGGCGTGAACCTGGGAGGCAGAGCTTGCGGTGAGCTGAGATCCGGCCACTGCACTCCAGCCTGGGTGATAGCGAGACTCCGTCTCAAAAAAAAAAAACAATATAGCATCCATCTGTCTTTCCATATCTTGATTTAGCAGGGTAATGAAGAAAAGTTTTTCATTAGACTCTAAGCTAATAAAATGGAGAAGAAATGATAGAATATATCACCAGTATGCAACTCTTAATAAAATAACCCCTGTGGATATTAATGATGGCTTAAACCATTTGATCAAAAGCTGATGGGGAACTTTATAATTAATAGGCTAACCATACCTGAACTCACTGATAAATCTTAACATGAGAGACCCAGCAAAGCATTTTGTGTTTGCAGTACTACCTATGAAATATTCTTGCTAGAAAATTAAATCTGAATTAAATCAAGCCTTTAGGTCTAGCCAGTTTGTAGAAAATAAAGCATAGAAATGCAGTTGACCAAATCCAGAATTTGTGATGTTCAATAGGGTAAAGACCTCATGTCTTAAGCAACAAGTTTTTTTCCAAGGGAAAAAAGTAGGAGAAAAGATAACCTGTAGACCAAAAGAGACTTAAGACTAGAGGTCCTTAAGTCTTAGTTTGCCTGAGGCAGTCCTTGTTGAAGTTGTATTTGAATGATTATTAAGAATGGGCCCTTTCACTCTAAAAGGTTTCCAATTTGGATGATAAATTATATAGTCACCAACTTAAGACCTATAAAACAAATCTAGTGGTGAATTCTGGTTCAAACAAAGCAATTGTAACAGACATTTGAGACAACTGGTGAAGTCTGAACATGGACCAGACATTTGATAGGAAGGAATCAGTGTTAACATTTTCAGATGTGATAGTGGTCTTAAAGTGCTCTTACCTCTTAGAGATACATGCTGAAGTAAATGGATGAAATGATACAGGTTGTTTCAAAATAATCCTGGGTTTGTGGAGGAGTTAAGTGGCCAGTCCTGTTGGTAAATGTTTGTACGCTACTTGTTGGTAAATGTTGAAGTTGGGTAATGAATACAAGGCGATTAATTATACTGTTCTCTCTACTTTTGTATGTATTTTAAAATCTTATTACTGAAGGCCAGGTGTGGTGGCTCATGCCTGTAATCTTTGGAGGCCAAGGTGGGCAGATTGCTTGACCCCAGGAGTTTGAGACCAGCTTGGGCAACATGGTGAAACCCCATCTCTTCAAAAAAATACATAAATTAGCCAGGCATGCCTGTAGTCCCAGCTACCTGGCAGGCTACCTGGCTTGAGCCTGGGAGGTCAAGGCTGTAGTGAGCCCTAGTCATGCCACTGCACTCCAGCCTGGGCAACAGAGTGAGACTTGTCTCAAAAAAAAAAAAAAAAAAATTATGGAAAAGGTAAGGGAAAATATGATATTGAATAAAACACTGGCAACTTTAATTTTAGTTATAAACACTTGTTTGCATCATTTACAGGTTGTAAACCAATGTTGTGAGGCTTCAAGTTCAGACATCACTGAGAAATCAAATGGACATAAGGCAGCTCATGAGAGGCAGCGTAACATTTTTCTTGATCAGATGACTATTGATGAAGAAAAATTGATAGCACAAAATCTAGAACTTAATGAAACCATAAAAATTGGTTTGACTAAGCTCAATTGCTTTCTGGAACAGGATCTGAAACTGGATATCCCAACAGGTACTTTAAAAGAGAAATAGAATTGTTAAATTTTTTGAAGTTGAATTCAACTCTATGTAGTGTCAGATGTTCAGAAAAATTAGATCCTGCCATTGCCTGACAGGAATTTACCGTCTCACTGTAATCAACTCAAAATGGGAAAATTGGAACCTTAAAATAGTTTTAATCAATTATCATGATACAGGCGGTATCACAATTCAGTAAAATTTCACATACATTCAGGGAATTGACTTTGTTAATAGGGGATATTTTTAAAACAAATACAAACCAAGCACTGTTTGTAAAAGGACATTTTAATACCACAAATATTGGAGAGACATAACTAACTAAATCTAGTTTAATGCAAAGTTTACTACATTGTGCATTTTGTTCTGTGTTCCTCTCATTTTGTCATAGACTTGCCATTTAGGAATCCCTGTTTTAAGAGATCAGGGATCACTGTGGACCACTGGCATTTAGGAATCAACATTTTGAGAGATCAGATACGTCAAAGATCATTGTAGGCTGTAATGATTCAGGGAGGTCTTCATGGAAGAGATGTAACAAGCTGTTTTTTTTTTTTTTTTTTTTTTAGCAGCAAAACATTTAAATGTTATTGACAACAGAAATAATTTATAGCCCAACCCAGTACGCAAAAATGGTGGCTATGTCCCAGTGAGTTGATTTCATGACTCACTAATGAACCCACAGATGGACGAATACATTGCAGGGTATTAAATGGCCTGGAGAATCATCAGAAAAGAACAGTCTTGCCTGTGCTTCCACAAATTGGGTGGCCAAGCAAACTGATAGTTCCAGAAGCACTCCATGTATATAACCCACATCCTCAAAACAATGCCTGGTGTCTCATAGAATCTGATGGACAAAACCTAAGTGACACCAAAAATCCTGACACAAAGGAATTTGAGAAACATAGTAAAGAAAGGAAAGCACACTAGCAGAAACTTCCAAAAGATTTTAATCAAGCTAAGTCACAGAATCAGTCCCGTATCTGCAATGAAGTGCTGCTTATGTATGAGAGACAAAAAAAGCTGGTGGCCGAAGTATATATTATTTCATTTATCTTATCCCTATAAATGGCATATTTTCTCGATTACAGCCTATTGCTACTTCACTTAGGGAAACTCATAGCTACAACTAGTACAATTTGCCTGATGAGATGAAATTCAGGGGAACAAACCAAAGGTAATAAATCCCCAAGTTACATGTCTTTCACAAACATACCTCTACCCAGTCAATAGAGGATTTATCAAAAGAAAGATTAATAGTGGAAAAATAAACTGAGGATTCTTTTCTCACCCTCATCACAAAGAATCTTAAGATTAAAAAGTTTTTAAACTAATGAAGAGAAGGAAGAACAAGGAATACCTTTAATCTCTCCTTTTCATTTTAATTTCTTTTAGTTCAGCTTATGCAAGATTTTGTACCTTGTGAAAGAATTTAAGTTTACTGAATACAAAATATTGCTTAAGATTTAAAACAAAGCAAAATAAGTTGCTGAAGAGGGATCATTTGAGTTAAATACAGGGTTTTTTTTTTAAATCTGTAATTGATGTACATTTGATTTTAAGAAGACACTTTATATCAGGTCACCACAAAGCAGATTTACATACAACCATCAATTGCAGAAAAACAAAGTTTCTTTTTGATCCAAACACAAAGAAAAACTTTGCGTTTTATTTTTTAATGATCTTTTCCCTGACCATAAAAAAAAAAAAATTAAAAATGCAGTACTTTTCGAAGGTGAAGCTAGTAAGTTTATAGAAGTGCAAAACACTTTAAGCAAAAACTTTTTTTTTTTTTTTTTTTTAAGAAAAAGGCATGACTTCTCGTTTTCTGTTCTTGGTATAAATTTTAATCCTTTCCAGTGGAACCAAAACCTCCTGAACCCCTTTCGGTGTCATCCAAAGCTTGAACTTCTTATATTTCTGGATAAAAAATCCATTCGCAAATGAGCTGTGCAGTTCAATCACCCTTTTTGACTTCAAACTTTTCTTTGTCAAAGTTAAATAGTACAACACCAACATTTCCTCTATAATCTTCATCTATGACACCAGCTCCTACATCAATAAAGTGTTTTGCAGCCAAGCCTGACCGTGGAGCTACTCTTCCATAACACCCAGAAGGCAGCGCTATCTGAATGTCTGTTTTCACAAGAGCTTTCTCCATAGGTGGTGGTGTGTAATCATAGGCACTATACAGGTCGTAGCCCGCGGCCCGTGTGGAGCCCCGGGTGGGGGCCATGGCGTGCTCGGAGAGCCGGGCAAAGCAGAGCTGCATGCCGCCCTCCTCTGCAGGCCGCGGCCACTTACTGGGTGAAATGGCGGGTGTCTTTCCGGAGCAGGGCATGGCAAAGCCAGAAGGCGAGCAAGGAGAGCCACAAGCTGTTTTACACAGCACAAATAATTGGGTTCTTCATTGGATTGTGGTGATGGTTGCATACCCTGTAAACTCACTAAAATCCACTGAATTGTCCACATAAAATGAGTGTTTTATGGTATGCCAATTATATCACAAAACTCTTTTTTTTTTTTTTAATTTAAAAACCAATTGTTAAAAGGGGATGGTGCTACATAGAATGTTGGTTTATTTTTTCCCCAAGAGACCTGTAAGATTTACTGTCTACTTTTCAATGAAGTTAGGAATGTAAATGTTGAGTGAAAAGGCAAGTACTTTTGTAAATTACGAGAGCATGAGCTCATTAGAGATAAATATAACTGGGGGCCTGATGCGGTGGCTCACGCCTGTAATCCCAGCACTTTGGGAGGCCAAGGCAGGAGGATCATTTGAACCCACGAGTTCAAGACCAGCCTGGGCAACATAGTATATATATATAACTGGTTAATATTTAACCACCACACCACATTTATAGTGAAATGATTACTCCTATCAAAGTAACCATGTTGGGAAATCTGCTCATTCCAATAATGCTGCCATTTTTTTCAGAACACTACAACTCCTTTTAGAGCTTATAACACATCTTTTATATATCCTCAGAGATGGTAAACTTCATGTTTTAGAGAGTAGGATGAATCTTGAAAATAGTAAAATCTGTTGTCAAATTAGAAAATATTGTTAGTTGCAAACAATGTCTAGCAAGACTGATCCTCTCATATGGCAATTATACTTTTATATTTTATATTTTTAGAAGACAAGATTGATTAGGAAGTTTTAGTACTTTTTAAAAATATTTACATCTCATACTTTAATTGTTACCTCTTATCTAATGTCCATTAAAGGTACGACACCACAGAGGAAAAATTATTTATACCCGTCAACACTGGTAAGAACCGAACCACGTGAACATCTCCTTGATCAGTTGAAAAGGAAACAGCCTGAGCTGTTAATGATGCTAAACTCTTCAGAAAACAACAAAGAAGAGACAGTTCCGGTAAATTTAAAGGATCATAATTTTATAATAGAACTCTCTTGTGAACTCTTGATGTGGTTGACTTCATGTGAGGAATTTTACTTTTCACTCCTTAATCTTACCCTGCCTCTCATTAATGATAGGCCTAGCCCTTAGGCTTGTTTCTTTTAATCTTACTAGTTTTTAAATTATGCTAGTAGATAATAATTGCCAATATTTAATATTGTGCTTAGTAACATTGTTATATAGGAACCTCTACTCTCTATAAAAATGTATTAGGAATTATTTTCATTAATTTGTAGACTTTCTAATAATTTTGTTGAGGTTTCACTTTCATATTATACCATGGGCATTGTGTTATATTCAAGGAAGAAAACTACCGTTACTCTTGCGATGACTTTTAAGCCCTTGGACTTAGTCACTCATCCAGTTTCTTCTTTCAGGATGTGGATGTAGAAAAGGCAGTTCTGGGGCAGTATACCGAAGAACCTCTAAGTCAAGAGCCATCTGTAGATGCCGGTGTGGATTGTTCATCAATTGGCGGGGTTCCATTTTTCCAGGTATATCATATCAGATAACCCTTCCATATCTGATGTAAGTCATTCATTTACTATTCAGTATAAAGGCATTATTTGTGGTGAGTAGAACAACAAAAACCTTTCAGTTATTCCTTAGGATGGCTTGTTAAGGCTTATGATTTGAATTATTTACAAAAATCTGATATTGATAAGGGGTTTTCTGTAGAATAAATGAAGGCAGAATTTGACTTAATCTACATCCTTAGCTGATAGTCTTTAGCTATTGTATTTATTCCTTTTCTGCTTCCTATATACTCGGACACTGAGAGCAGTCATTTCTCTTCCTTCTACCTTTGACATGTAAGTCTTGGAACCTATCTCTGCCCATAATCAGACTTTGAAGGCAAAGTGATTGAAAAGATTGAGAGACTGGAGATTGCTTAGGTTATATTAGTGATTTCCCCTGCCTGAGGCTCTTCTCTTGTGAACTGTTACCCCATGTTTCCTGAGCACCTTGCCTGCTCTAATCCAATGTAATTAAATCCTGTGACCTCTCCTACCCACTTTTTTTTTTTTTTTTTTGAGACTGAGTCACCCAGGCTGAAGTGGAGTGGCACAATCTCGGCTCACTCAGCCTCCACCTCCTGAGTTCAAGTGATTCTCCTGACTCAGCCTCCTGGGTAGCTAGGATCACAGGCGTACACCACCACACCTGGCTAATTTTTTTGTATTTTTAGTAGAGATAGGGTTTCACTATGTGGGCCAGGCTGGTCTCAAACTCCTGACCTCAAGTGATCCACCCTCCTCGGCCTCCCATAGTGCTGGGATTACAGGCGTGAGCCACTGTGCCCAACCCTCTACCCATTTTTTTTCTTTTTTTTTTTTTTTTGAGATGGAGTTTCACTCTTGTTGCCCAGGCTGGAGTGCAATAGCGCAATCTTGGCTCACCGCAACCTCTGCCTCCTGGGTTCAAGCAATTCTCCTGCCTCAGCCTCCTGAGTAGCCAGGATTACAGGCATGCGCCACCATGCCTGGCTAATTTTGTATTTTTTTTTTTTTTTTAGTAGAGATGGGGTTTCTCCATGTAGGTCAGGATGGTCTTCAACTCCCAACCTAAAGTGATCCACCTGCCTTGGCCTCGGCCTCCCATAGTGCTGGGATTACAGGTGTGAGCCACTGCGCCTGGCCTCTCCTACCCACTTTTTAACGCTGTTGAGAACATAGTTGGTTTATGATTCATCTCAACATTGATGACTTGAGTACACAATAAATGTCACCAGCCCTTAATGTTCTCTATGGTTAAGTAAGTAGGAGGATTCCAATGAAATACAACTTTCAAGTGAGGCTCTGTAAAGTGCTGGTATCTTTTCCTCGAGGTTCTTTTTCCTTGAAGGTACAAGCCTAGACAGGGTGTGTGAAGGAAAAATTTCCTTATGTAGGACATTGGTATCTATATTTATAGTTGAAGTACTACCTCTGAGATGCATATGCTTGTACCTTTCTTTTTTTAATATATGAAGAGGGTCTTGCTATGTTGGCCAGATTGGTCTCGAACTCTTGGCCTCAAGCAGCCGTCCCACCTCAGCCTCCCAAAGTGCTAGGATTACAGGCATGAACCACTGCGCCTGATTGCTTGTACCTGCTTTTGTTTTTGTTTTTGAGATGGAGTTTCACTCTTGTTGCCCAGGCTGGAGTGCAATTGCATGATCTTGGCTCACTGCAACCTCCGCCTTCCGGGTTCAAGCAATTCTCCTGCCTCAGCCTCCCGAGTAGCTGGGATTACGGGCATGCACCACCACACCCGGCTAATTTTGTATTTTTAGTAGAGAAGGGGTTTCTCCATGTTGGTCAGGCTAGTCTCAAACTCCCGACCTCAGGTGAACCGCCCGCCTTGGCTTCCCAAAGTGCTGGGATTACAAGCGTGAGCCACTGCGCTTGGCCTGTAACTGTTTTTAGTAGATCTACAGGTTCTTCCCTTAAGGTCTAAAGATTCTCCATCACTGCTTTCAACTGTTAACAAAGTTCTAACTCAGGTTCTCATAAATTCCTCCCTCTGTCTTCCTCTGGGCAATTTTATCCCCAAATTCTTGCCACCTTTTGCTTTATTCTTTACTATTAGAGAACTATATATATGTTTCTTTCAGTTTTTATCCTTTTTTTCTTTCTTTTTTTTTATTTTTTATTTTATTTTATTTTTTTGAGACGGAGTCTTGCTCTGTCACCCAGGCTGGAGTGCTGTGGCCGGATCTCGGCTCACTGCAAGCTCCGCCTCCCGGGTTTACGCCATTCTCCTGCCTCAGCCTCCCGAGTAGCTGGGACTACAGGCGCCCGCCACCTCGCCCGGCTAGTTTTTTGTATTTTTTAGTAGAGACGGGGTTTCACCGTGTTAGCCAGGATGGTCTCGATCTCCTGAACTCGTGATCCGCCCATCTTGGCCTCCCAAAGTGCTGGGATTACAGGCTTGAGCCACCGCGCCTGGCCTTTATCCTTTTTTTCTATCTTATAAAGTTAGGAAAGGGGGAAGGATAAGAGAACCTGGTGACTACTTAATCCCTGGTCAGAAATTCTTTTATTATTATTACCTGTGGCATTTTGAATTAGGCTTAGTGATTCAGCTATGGCAAGGAAGCCCCCACAATACCAGAAAGGGTTTGGGATGGGGTTTTAGACCTTCAGCTGAAGTCCAGAAATGATCTTTTCCCTAGTAGCAGTGTGATATGGGGATTTTCTCTGGGTTTAAAACTTTAAAAGTTGGTTTATAATTTGTCTCAGCATTGATGACTGAGTGTACAATGAATGTCACCAGTCCATTAATGTTCTGTATGGGTAAGTAGGATTCCAATGAAATAAAATTTCCAAATGAGGAATATGAAATAGGTTTTACAAATAAAATAAAGTATAATTTTTAAGAACTAAGCAAAACTGTTTTTAAGGTGTCCCATATACCAGTTTCTCTGCTTAAAACAGAATTGGCTTTTCTGCATGACAGCAAATCTTTGTTTCCTTAGAGCAGGGTTTCTTGACAGCAGTGCTATTGGCATTTTAAACTGGGTCATTCTTTGTTGTAATGGGCTTTCCTGTGGACTGTACTATGTCGGTACACAAGAAAAACAGTGTGCTATGTAAATACTCAAAGTCAGTAGCACTCCCTGGTTGCAACATCAAAAAAGTCTCTAAACATTGCCAAACGTCCCTTGTGGGAGCAAAATTGCTCCCTGATGAGAACCACTACCCTGGAGTAAAATCTGTAACTATGTCTTAGAAAATAACACAGAAAATTAATATTTCTTTCACTCTACTCCTTCCATTAGTGATCAAATAAAGAAGGTTCTACTTGCCAAATTGTTGGCTCAAACTTGTGCTAAACCTTTTCTGGTTTTCTACACTTAAGTTTTCTTGCTTATAACCCAGAGAACTTTGAAAATAGAGTGTAGTTAATGTGTATCAAATGTTACTTTATATTGACTTAATTTCCCCCCCTTAAATCCACAGCATAAAAAATCACATGGAAAAGACAAAGAAAACAGAGGCATTAACACACTGGAGAGGTCTAAAGTGGAAGAAACTACAGAGCACTTGGTGACAAAGAGCAGATTACCTCTGCGAGCCCAGATCAACCTTTAATTCACTTGGGGGTTAGCAATTTTATTTTTAAAGAAAACTTAAAAATAAAACCTGAAACCCCAGAACTTGAGCCTTGTGTATAGATTTTAAAAGAATATATATATCAACCGGGTGTGGTGGCTCATGCCTGTAATCCCAGCACTTTGGGAGGCTGAGGCAGGTGGATTGCTTGAGCCCAGGAGTTTGAGACCAGCCTGGCCAACATGGCAAAACCTCGTCTGTATTAAAAATTAGCCGGGTGTGGTGGCACACTCCTGTAATCCCAGCTACTGGGGAGGCTGAGGCACGAGAATCACTTGAACCCAGGAAGCAGGGGTTGCGTTGAGCCGAGATCACACCACTACGCTCCAGCCTGGGCAACAGAGCAAGACTCGGTCTCAAAAACAAAATTTAAAAAAGATATAAGGCAGTACTGTAAATTTAGTTGAATTTTGATATCTACCCATTTTTCTGTCATCCCTATAGTTCACTTTGTATTAAATTGGGTTTCATCTGGGATTTGCAATGTAAATACATATTTCTAGTTTTCATATAAAGTAGTTCTTTCGTAACAAATTAAAAGTATTTTTTCTTGTATAGTATTAAGTAATGAATATATAAGAACTGTACTCTTCTAGGCTTGAGCTTACATAGGTAAATATCACCAACACCTGGCCTTAGAAAGGACCATCTCATGTTTTTTTCTTGCTATGATTTGTGTATTTTCTTGCCTCCTCCCTAGACTTCCCTATTTCGCTTTCTCCTCGGCTCAATTTTTCCCTTTTTATTTTTCACCAAACTATTTGTAAAGCCACAAAAGGTATCCTTTCTTATTTTCGGTAGCCAGAATTTTATCTAGAAATCTTTTAGCACCTTTTTAGTGATTTATTTCTAAAATCACTGTCAACAACAAATCTAATCCTAGTTGTATCCCTTCTTTCAATATTTTTCACTTGTTGCCCCAAATGTGAAAGCATTTCATTCCTTTAAGAGGCCTAACTCATTCACCCTGACAGAGTTCACAAAAAGCCCACTTCTCTAGAATATAAATTGCTATTATGGGAGACCACCTAGACGTCTGACTGATGGCTCTGTGCCCACACTCCAAGACCTGTGTCTTTTGGAGAAGATCACAATGATTTAAGGACTTTCTGAAACTTCCAATTATGTCTATAATTTATATTCTTTTGTTTACATGATGAAACTTTTTGTTGTTCCTTGTTTGTATATAATAAAATATGTATATGTATCTTTTTCTTGATTCAAATCTTAACCCTTAGAAGGACTCTGGTATTTTTGATCTGGCAACCATATTTCTGGAAGTTGAGATGTTTCAGCTTGAAGAACTAAAGCACTTAGAAGGAATATGTACAAAGAATAAATTTTGTGCCCACAATGAGTTTAGTGTGTAAAGTTTAGAGACATTTGACTTTGATAGCTAAATTAAACCAAACCCTATTGAAGAATTAGAATATATGCTCCTTCAAGAAACTAAATTGATCTTGTAGAATTATCTTAATAAAATAATGGCTATAATTTCTCTGCAAAATCAGATGTCAGCATAAGCTGTGGATAATATCTAATAAACTGCCCTCAGTGAATCCATGGTTAATAAATGTGGTTTCTACATTAACCTGCTTGCTCCATTATTTCTTCTCTGGCAATGGGTATGTTTAGAGAGCTAGGCAAGCTGCATTCACATTCCCAAAATAAACTGCAGTACCACCAAGGAAGAAGGAGCCTAGTAAACATGCAGGGTTTTAGTTGCACTCGAAGGGACTATCCTACGTGCAAGGTTAGTGAGAAATAGGCCCTCACACAGCCTGAAGTCCAGTTTTAAGTCATCTCATTCCATGACTGTTTAAAAGTTATCTGAGAATGCTGATGCAACTAATTTCACTGCCTCACAGAAGCAAAAATCTCCAGAGAATTTTAATATCCAGAGCCATAAATTAGCTCTACCAATTTTCATACACAATGTTGGGCCCTCAGAATGTAACCAAGAGTAGCATCAGCAAAAATGGCCAAGTAGGTAGCTTCAAGGACCTTTTCCTCCACAGAAACATTGAAAAATCAAGCAAAAACATTCAGAAACAACTTTGTCAGAACCCAGGAAAATAGTTTACAGCACTAAGCATTTGCTGAATCAAGAAAAAGGCAACCTAAAAAGAGAAGGGAAGCTTGGCAGTGTTTTACTTGCCCTTTCCCCATTCTCAGCTCTGCAACAGTCTTCAAGACACACAGACCACATTCTCAGCGTGGGGTCCCGGTCCTAGTTTCTAGGGAGAAGAGAGGTTTTTTTTTTTTTTTTTTTTTTTTTTTTTGGAGACAGAGTCTCACTCTCACTGAGGCCAGAGTGCAAACTGGCATGATCTTGGCTCACTGCAACCTCCCAGGTTCAAGCAATTCGTGCCTCAGCCTCCCAAGTAGCTGGGACCACAGGCACACACCACGACACCCGGCTAATTTTTGTACTTTTAGTAGAGACGGAGTTTCACCATGTTGACCAGGCTGGTCTCACACTCCTGACCTCAGGTGAAACACCCTTTTCCGCCTCCCAAAGTGCTTGGATTATAGGCGTGAGCCACTGCACCCAGCACCAGAGATCTTATTCTTGAAAGATTATGTTTGTTCTGACCAGTCTGGCAGCTTCAAGGACTGACACAAGGCATCTGCATTTGTTTCATCTAACTCAGAACTCAATCAGGGTTGGAAAGAGTGGCAGGTTTGTCTCTAAATATTGTAGGACGAACAACCCGCTGCCACCTGAGGCAAAAAATTACAGTTTAGGTAAACAAAGGAATGACTAAAGCCTGAGAGGAAAGCAGCAGAGAGAATTTCTTAGAGAAATGAGGTTATTCAAAAGCACCCATGTTTATTGGGGGATTTAGAAAGCCATGCACATTCCCAGGTCAGTCTGCACATTCAAACCTGAGACGACCCCAAGATTTCATGTCTGGCTGATGTGTAGGCTCAGTGCAAGCAGGAAGTAAAGGCTAAGGCCAATTTAAAATGGCCCAGATAGGCACTGAAGGTGTGTCCCAACACAGCCAATCAGCAAAAACAGGGTTTTTTTCTTCCTTTGTTAATTTTTGGGGCAACCAGTTTTCAAAGAAATCTCAACACACTGGCTGAACACAAGCAAAAGGAAGACACCTTACAGACCATGTAAGTCAAAGAACAGAAACTTTACAAAAACAGGTCAGAAAAGTCACTAGGACTGGGTGCTGTGGCTCACGCCTGTAGTCGCAGAACTTTGGGAGGCCAAGGTGGGAGGATCACTTTAGTCCAGGAGTTCAAGACCTGCCCGGGCAACATAGTGAGAGCTCGTCTCTATAAAACAAATTTCTCTTTTTAATTAGTTGGGCATGGTGGCATATGCCTATAGTCCCAAACACTTGGGAGGCTGAGGTGGAAGGATCAGTTGAGCCCAGGGATTTGAGGCTGCAATGAGCTATGATTGTGCCACTGCATTCCAGCCTCAGGAACAGAGCGAGACCTTGTCTCTAAATATATATGTCACTAAACAAACCACTACAACCCACAGCAAGTAACAAAAACCCTGAGGAGTGAAGAATCTGGTTTCCAGAGTTACCACATGATAGTAAAGTAATATTCAGCTTCCAACAAAAAACTGTGAAGCATGCAAAGAAAGTATAGCCCACTTACAGAAAAAATTAGAATAAACTATCTGAGGAAGCATAGACATTGGACTTGAAGACAAAATTTGTAAATCAACTGTCTCAAAAGTGCTCAAAGAGCTAAGGGAATACAGGGAAACAATGTCCCATAGAGATTATCAAAGGAATTATAAAAAGGAACCATAAAAATTAGCTGAAAGGTACAATAAAAAAGGGGGGATAATCACTGAATGGTTCTAATAGCAGATATGGCCAGACAGTAGAAAGAATCAGTGAAGCTGAAGGTAGATCAGTTGAAATTACCCATCTGAGGAGCAGAAGAACAAAGGAAAGAAGCAATTTAAGAGGCCTGTGGGTTACCACCAAGCATACCAACCTTTGCAAAATAGGAGTTTGAGAAGGAGAGAAGAGAGAAAGGGGCAGAAAGAATATTTGAAGAAATAACAGCCCCAAACACCTCACATTTGTAAAAACACTTGAATGTACCCATCCAAGAAGTTTGCAGAACTCCAAATAGGATAAGCCAGGAGAGATCCATGTCAAGACGTACATAAACTGTCCAAAACTGTAGAGAGGATCTTGGAAGCAGTAAGATAGTGGCCATCAGAGAAAAGCAAATCCAAATCACAGTGAGATACCACTTCACATCCAGAAGGATGGCTATAACAAAAAATACAGAAAAAACAAAGTGTTGTTGGGGATGCTGGAAAATGGGAACCTTTTTGTTTTCTGAGATGGAGTTCGTTCTGTCGGCCAGGCTGGAGTGCAGTGGCTCTGTCTCAGCTCACTGCCACCCCTGCCCTCTGGGTTCCAGTGATTCTCCTGCCTCAGCCTCTGGAGTAGCTGGGATTACAGGTGCCCATCATCACACCCAGCTAATTTTTTTTTTCTGGCTAATTTTTATATTTTTAGTAGAGATGAAGTTTCACCATGTTGCCCAGGTTAGTCTTGAACTCCTGATCTCAAGTGATCCACCTGTCTTGGCCTCCCAAAGTACTAAGATTTCAGGCATGAGAGACCCCACCCAGCCTGAAAATGGGAACCTTGTACATTGTTCATGGGAATGTAAAATGGTTCAGTCACTGCAGAGAAAGAGTTTGGTGGTTCCTGAAAAAGATAAACAGAATTACCATATAACCCAGCAATTCCATTCCTAGCTGTCTACCCAAGAGAAAACATGCATCCACAAAAATTTATACACAGATGCTATAGTAGCACTACTCACAGTGACCCAGTGGTGTAAACAACCCATCAATATATGAATGTTTAAACAAAATGTATTATATACATATGATAGATTATTCAGCCATAAAAATGAAGTACAGATACATGCTACCATATGGATAAACATCGAAAACATTATGCTAAGTGAAAGAAGTAAGACACAAAAATTCACATATTCTATGATTCTAGTTTTATGAAATATCCAGAATAGGTAAATTCATAGAAACAGCAGACTGGTGGTGGTTAAATCTGGGGTGAGGAGGGGAATGAAGAGTGACTGCTTAATGGGTATGGGATTTTCTTCTGGGGTGTTGGAAATATGTTGGAACTAGCCTGTAATCCCAGCACTTTGGGAGGCTGAGGCGGGCGGATCACGAGGTCAGGAGATTGAGACCATCCTGGCTAACATGGTGAAACCCCGTCTCTACTAAAAGTACAAAAAATTAGCCGGGCGTGGTGGCAGGCGCCTGTAGTCCCAGCTACTCCAGAGGCTGAGGCAGGAGAATGGCGTGAACCTGGGGGGCGGGGAGCTTGCAGTGAGCCGAGATCAGGCCACTGCACTCCAGCCTGGGGCACAGAGCAAGACTCTGGCTCAAAAAAAAAAAAAAAAAAAGAAAGTAGACCATGATTAATTCATGATGTATCTTATAAGCCTTTGGGCAATAACTAGGCAACATTTTTAATGGATATAAAACAGATTCATAAAAGTACTCAGTTAACTTTAGAATTACAGAAAATGAGGAAAAGGGGACAAAGAACAAAGAAAACAAACAGAAAAGAAGTAGCAAATGGATATATTTAAGCCCAATAACCACATTAAATGAAGTGGTTTAAATAAACGAATTAAAAGATCATCAGATTGGATAAAAAGTAATTATAATCCATCTATAAGAAGCCCACTTCAAATAGAAAAGCTATATACAGATTAACAAGAAAAGGATGGGAAAAGATATACAAACCCTCATCAAAAGAAAGCTGGAGTGTCTATATTACTATCAAAGTTGACTTCAGAATAAGGAATGTTGGCCGGGCGTGGTGGCTAATCCCAGCACTTTGGGAGGCCGAGACGCGCGGATCACGAGGTCAGGAGATCGAGACCATCCTGGCTAACACAGTGAAACCCCGTCTCTACTGAAAACTACAAAAAAATTAGCCGGGCATGGTGGCAGGCGCCTGTAGTCCCAGCTGCTCGGGAGGCTGAGGCAGGAGAATGGCGTGAACCTGGGAGGCGGAGCTTGCAGTGAGCCGAGATCCGGCCACTGCACTCCAGCCTGAGCGACAGAGCAAGACTCCGTCTCAAAAAAAAAAAAAAAAAGAATAAGGAATGTCACCAAGGATAATGAGGAACATTACATAATGATATTTTAATGAACATCTTAAATAACAGAACTAGAGAGAAAATCAATAAAGATATTGAAAACCTGACAACTCTGTCAACCAACTTGACCTAATGAATATTCATAGAACAATGCACCCAACAATAGGAGAATATATTATTTGTGAAGTACTTGAAACATTCAAACAATATGAACTATATTCTGAGTCATTAAAAAACAACTCCACAAGTTTTAAAGAATTGAAATCATACAAGTATGAAGTCAATACATACAACTTGAAGTCAATAATACATACAACTTGAAGTCAATCCAAGTCATACAATTTGAAGTCAATAATACATAGCTGGAAAATCCCCACCTATGTATTATTGACTTCAAGTTTAACTCAATTTTAAGTCAAGTTTAATTCCCCAAATATTTCCAAATATTTGGAAATTAAACAATACAATTCTAAACCCACTGATCAAAGAGGAAGTCACATGTAAAATTAGAAAATGTTAAATGGTGGCTTGTGCCTATAATACCAGCTACTCTGGAGGCTGAGGCAGGAGGATCTCTTCAGGTCAGGAGTGTGAGAGCAGCTTGGGCAACATAGCAAGACCCCATCTCTACAAAACAAAAAAAATAAAAAATTTGGCCAGGTGCAGTGGCTCACGCCTTTCATCCAACACTTTGGGAGTCAAATGCAGGCAGATCACTTGAGCTCAGGAGTTCAAAACCAGCCTAAGCAACCTGGTGGGGCCCCCATTTCTACTAAAAATAGAAAAAAATTAGCTGGGTGTGGTGGAGCATGCCTTTATTCCCAGCTACTTGGGGAGGCTGAGGTGGGAGGATGGCTTGAGCCCAGGAGGCAGAGGTGGCAGTGAGCCGAGATTGGCATTCTGGCCTGAGTGATGGAGTGAGATCCCATCTCAAAAAAAAAAAAAAAAAAAAAATTAGCTGAGTATGGTGACACACACCTGTAGTCCCAGCTGAGGCTAAGACAGGAGGATCACTTGAGCTCAGAGTTTGAAGCTGTGGTGAGCTATGCTTGTGTCACTGGACTCCAGCCTGGGAGACAGAGCAGGACTCTAGGAAAAAAGAAAAAATTATATAAAATATATGTATATTATACACTATATAATATGTGTTATATATATGTAGGTATGTACATACATGTATGTTTGCATATGTACATATATGTATACATAATATATACATACATATACATATATGTATGTAGGTATAATTATATGATATATGTAGGTATGTACAACTATAAATTTCTTTCTAAGCATTGCTTTAGTTACATCCCATAAATTTTAGTATGTTGTATATTTGTTTCTTTCCTCTCATAGTATTATGTAATATCCTTTGTGACTTTTTCTTAAACCAACAGGTTATTTAGGAGTGTGTTGTCTAATTTCCTCATATGTGTGAACTTCTCAAATGTCCTTCTGTTGTTTATTTCTAATTTTGTTCCATTATAGTGGGAGAAAAATACTTTGTATTACTGCAATCAATTTAAATGTATTGAGATTTGTTTTATGGCCTAACATATGGTCTATCCTGGAAATGTTCCATCCCCACTTGAGAAAAATGTATCTTATACTGTTGTTCGGTGGAATGTTCTAAAAAATCTGTTAGGTCTAATTGGATTACAGTATTGTTCAAGTCTTTTATTACTCTCTTGATCTTCTGCCTATTTGTTTTACTAGTAAAAGTGGCATATTTGGCCGGACGCAGTGGCTCACGCCTGTATTTGGCCGGGCGCAGTGGCTCCCAGCACTTTGCGAAGCCGAGGTGTGCGAATCAAGAGGTCAGGAGATCCAGACCATCCTGGCTAATACAGTGAAACCCTGTCTCTACTAAAAATATAAAAAAATTAGCCGAGCTTGGTGGCGGGCGCCTGTAGTCCCAGCTACTCAGGAGGCTGAGGCAGGAGAATGGCGTGAACCTGGGAGGCAGAGCTTGCAGTGAGCTGAGGTGGCACCACTGCACTCATGACTGGGGACACAGCGAGACTCTGTCTCAAAAAAAAAAAAAAAAAAGTGGCATGTTTAAGTCCCCGACTGTTATTTTTTAATTGTCTCTTTCTCTCTTCAATTCTGTTATTTTTTGTTTCATGTATTTTGGGGTTCTGTTGTTAATTACATATGTTTGTAGTTAAGCCTTGCTAATAAACTGATACTTTTATCATTAAAATATGTCCCTTTTTATAATTGGTAACACTTTTTGCCTTAAAATCCATTTTGTGGGATATTAGAATAGCCACCTCAGGTCTCTTCGAGTTACTGTATGCATGGTGTAGCTTTTGCCATCTTTTTTTTTTTTCTTGAGACGGAGTCTCACTTGTCACCCAGGCTGGAGTGCAATGGCATGGTCTCTGCTCACTGCAACCTCTGCCTCTCGGGTTCAAGCAATTCTCCTGCTTCATCCGCCTGAGTAGCTGCAACTACAGGCTCATGCCACCACACCCGGCTAATTTTTGTATTTTTAGTAGAGATGAGGTTTCACTATGTTGGCCAGGCTGGTCTCGAACTCCTGACGTCGTGATCTGCCCGCCTTGGCCTCCCAATGTGCTGGGATTACAGGCATGAGCCACTGCACCCAGCCGCCAACCTTTTACTTTCAACATATTCACGTCTTTGAATCTAGTGTGTTACTTGTAAGACAACATATAGTTGAATCATTTTTTAAATCTATTTCGCCATTCTTTTACTTTTGACTGGAGTGTTTAATCAATTTCACGTCATTACTATTAAGGAAGGAATTACGTCTGCCATTTTGCTATGTTCTCTATATGTCTTATGTCATTTTTCCTTTCTGTGTTCCATTATTCTCCTCTTTTGTATTAAATAGATATTTTCTAATATACTATTTTAATTCCTTTGTCATTTCATTTTTTTACCGTGTATATTTTTGAGTCATTTCCTTTGTTGTTTTGAAGATTACAATTAACAACTTAATTTAACGATCTAGTTTACATTACTACCAACTTAATATCAATAGTATACAAAATCTAGCTCCTACGTAGCTCTGTTCCCTTTCCCCTTCTTTGCAATGTTGTCATAATTACATCTTCATACATTGTGTGCCCATCAGCACAGGTTTATAATTATAACTTTATGCAGTAGTCTTTAAAATCATTTAAAAGAAAAAAAGAATTATAAGCAAAAATATATTAATATGGTCTTTTATGTTTATCTATTTAGTTTCCTTTACCAGTGCTCTTTATTTCTTCATGTGGTCTCAAATTACTGTCTAGTGTTCCTTCATTTCAACTTGATGGACCCCCTTTAGTATTTCTCGTGTGACAGGTTTGCTAATGACAAATTGTCTCAGTTTTGTTTATCTGGGAATGACTTAAATTTTGCTTCATCTTTGAAGGTTGGTTTTGCTGGATATAAAATTCTTGGTTGACAGTCTTTTACAGCACTTTGAATGTCATCCCATGGCTTTCTGGCCTCCATGATTACTGATAAGAAGTCAGCTGTTAATCATGTGAAGGAGCTCTTCTAAATGATTAATTGCATTTCTCTTTCTTCAAGACTCTTCTTTGGATTTTGACAGTTTGATTATGATGATGTGTATAAGTGTGGATCGTTTTAAGTTTGTCTTAGTTGGAGTTCACTGAGCTTCTTGGCTATGGAGATAAATGTTTTTCAACAAATTTGTTTTCCAGCAAAAAATACTTTTCAGCAAATTGTTTCTTCAAATATTATTTCTGTCCTTTTCTATTATCTTCTCCTAGGATTCTCATTATGTGTATGTTGGTAGACTTGATAATGTCCCGCAGGTCTCTGATGTTGTATTGATTTTTATTTATCCTTCTTCCTGTCTGTTCCTCAGACTAGACAATCACAACTGACTTTTCTTCAATTTTTCTTCAACACTTTTTTAAGAACTTCAAGATATCTCTTGCATGAACTTGTAGGTTTTGTTTGTGAGTTATCGTTGACTCTAAAGGAACACCTCATTGCAGAAACAGGAATCAAGTCTAGGAGTTTTACTGTCAAGCCATAGAAATAGGCCTGACAGTAGGCCTTGGGCCATTTGATATATTCTTCACTGATAATTCTGGTGTTTCCTAGAGATCCAATGGATCCAAAAGGACTTTTGCTGAGTCTTGGTTTTTGCTTAATCACATTTGCTTGTGAGTCCCTCTAGTGAATTTTTAATTTCAGTTATTGTGTTTTTTAACTTTTTTGTTTTTGAGATGGAGTCTCACTCTGTCACCCAGGCTGAAGTGCAGTGGCGACATCTCAGCTCACTGCAAGCTCCACCTTCCAGGTTCACGCCATTCTCCTCCCTCAGCCTCCCGAGTAGCTGGGACTATAGGCACCTGCCACCAAGCCCGGCTAATTTTTGTATTTATTTATTTCTTTTTTTAGTAGAGATGGGGTTTCACCATTGTTAGCCAGAATTGTCTCCATCCCCTGACCTCGTGAAGCCTGCCTCGGCCTCCCAAAGTGCTGGGATTACAGGCATGAGCCACTGCGCCCGGCCACTTTTTAACATTTTTAAAAACATGATTTCCTTTAACGCTTTGAACACATTTAAAATATCCTCAAGGATAGTTTCTATAGATTGCTATTTTCCTGTGTAAGAACAATACTTTATTTCTTTGCTTGTCTCATAATTTTATACAGAAAGCTGACATTTCTTTTTTGTTGTTGTTGTTTGAGACAGAGTGTCACTATTGCCTAGGCTGGAGTGCACTGTTGCGATCTCAGCTCACTGCAACCTCTACCTCCCAGACTTAAGTAGTTCTCATGCCTCAGTTTCCCAAGTAGCTGGTACTAAAGGCGTGTGCCACTATGCCTGGCTAATTTTTGTATTTTTAGTAGAGATGAGGTTTCACCATGTTGGCCAGGCTGGTCTCAACCTCCTGACCTCAAATGACCCGCTTGCCTCGGCCTCTCAAAGTGCTGGGATTACAGGTGTGAACTATCATGCTGGGCCAAAAACTGACATTTCTAATAATACAATGCGACTACTCTGGAAATCAAACTATTTCCACTTCTAACGACTTGTTGATGTTGGGGTTTTTTTAGTGGCTTTTCCAGATGAATCTGTGAAGTATGTCTTCTTTCTCACTAAATTCTCTGCTCACTTAGCTTAGTGGTCAGCTAGTGATTAGATAGTTACTTAAATGACTGAATCTGTTTACCCTCCCAGCCATTTCCAAGAGGCTCTGTGTATGTTTGTGTTGGGGCACCCTTCACACTCAGGCAGGCATTTAAAAATGCTGACAGCTTTTGCTTTTTTTTTTTTTTTTGCAGTGCTTCAAGGTCAGCCAGATGTTGTGTTAGAACTTCAGACCTTCTTAGGTCTTTCCTGAGCATGTGGACAGATTTGAGCATGCACATAGCCCAATCATGTGCGTGGCCTTCTAGAGTCCCATGAATATGTCAGCAGTTTTTTTTGTTTTGTTTTGTTTTGTTTCGTTTTTTGAGATGGAGCTTAGCTCTTGTTGCCCAGGCTGGAGTGCAGTGGCACAATCTCAGCTCACTGCAACCTCCGCCTCCTGGGTTCGAGTGATTCTCCTGCCTCAGCCTCCCGAGTAGCTGGGATTACAGGCGCCCGCTACCATGCCTGGCTAATTTTTGTATTTTTAGTAGAGATAGGGTTTCACCATGTAGGTCAGGCTAGTCTCCAACTCCTGACCTCAGGTGATCCGCCTGCCCCGGCCTCCCAAAGTGCTGGATTACAGGCATGAGCCACTGCGCCCAGCCCGTAATTTTTCTATTTTTAGTAGAGACGGGGTTTCATCATGTTGGCCAGGATGGTTTCAAACTCCTTACCTCAGGTGATCTGCCTGCTCAGCCTCCCAAAGTGCTGGGATTACAGTTGTGCAATATGTCAGCAGTTTTGAAAGCCTCCTATGGACACCTCATTTCTCAGCTCTTTTTTTGATTTTTTTTTTGGCTGGTGGGGGGGCAGCTTGTTTGCCTCAACTGTTATCACTACCTTAGTTAGCTGCATGTTAGCCATGCTACTGATTATTTTCAACAAATATCCCAGGTGAAAAGCTATTCTCACTGAGCATGGTCTGAGTTGGGTCAAATAAAGGCAAACATTCGTTTTTTAATTTTATTTATTTATTTTTTTATTATACTTTAAGTTCTAGGGTACATGTGCACAATGTGCAGGTTTGTTACATATGTACACATGTGCCATGTTGGTGTGCTGCTCCCATTAACTAGTCATTTACATTTATTTTATTTTCTTTAGAGACACGGTCTTGCTCTATCACCCAGGTTGGAGTGCAGTGGTGTGACCATAGCTCACTGAAGCCTCCAACTCCTGGGCTCAAGCAATTCCCCTGCTTCAGCCTCCCAAGTCGCTGAGACTATAGGTGTGTGCCACCATGCCTAATTTTTTTTATTTGTTGTAGGGGCAGTGTCTCACTCTGTTGCCCAGGCTGGTCTTGAACGCCTAGCCTCACACAATCCTTCCACCTCAGCCTCCCAAAGTAATGGGATTATAAGCATGAGCCACTGTGGCTGGCCAAGGCAAGTCTTGTGAATGAGGATTTCCAGGGAATTGTCAGACAGGCCAAATAAGGACAGGTCTCAAATAATGCTATTTTGGGGATCTCCAAACCCATTTTGTCCTAACAAGTGGCTGCTAGGCTACTGGTCTTCACTATGATTGTAGAACTGTTGATTTTGAAGACTAATGAGGAGTTAAGGAGAGTGTTGAGAATAAGGCAAGTTAAAACACCACAAAGCTCACCATTCTTACTGAGATACAGCCTTTAAAAAAAAAGAAAAAAGTTCCTTGGGTTACTGCAAAGCTTTGGTTAATTTCAGAATTCTGAAAATTTTTATTTTACAAGTTATCTCAATATTCTCACTGCTTTTATGGAGGAATAGGTTTTTAGAGGCCCTTACTCCACGATTCCTACTGATCTCACCTCATTCAGTAATTTGAAGGCATCATGCCATTGTCTGCTTCATTTTTTCTGTTGCAAAATCACAGTCAGTTTAATTATTGTTCCTATGAAAATAATCTTTTTCTCCTTGGTTACTTTTTTTTTCTTTGAGACAGGGTCTGGCTCTGTCACTCAGGCTGGAATGCAATGGCACGATTTCAGCTCACTCCAACCTCCATCTCCCGGGCTCAAGCCATCCTCCCACCTCAGCCTCCTGAGTAGCTAAGAATATAGTCATGCATGACCATGCTCAGTTAGTTTTTGTATTTTTAGTAGAGACAGGGTTTTGCCATGTTGCCCAGGCTGGTCTTGATCTCCTGAGCTCAAAGCAATCCACCTGCCTCTGCTCTTTGGTTACTTTTAAGATATTTCTTTATCATTGATTTTTAGCAGTTTTGCTATGATATACCTCAGTGTGACTTTGTATGTATCCTGTTTAGGGTTCATACAGTGCTATAGACCTAACTGTGTCTCCCCACCCCCCAGTCCACATATTGAAGCCCTAACTCTCAATGTGAATGTATTTGGAAATAGGGCCTATAAGGAGTGAATTAAGGTTTAATGCAGTCTTGAGGGTGGGGTTCTGATACTACAGAATATATCCTTGTAGAGAAACACCAGAGAGGGCCCTTCCCCCCCTGCATCCCACTCTGCCATGTGAGAATACAGCGAAAAAGCACCATCTGCAACCCAGGAAGTGAGCTCTCACCAGAACCCAACTGTGCTGGCACCCTGATCCGAGACTTCCAGCCTCCACAATTTGAAAACATTTCTGTTCAAGCCACCCATTCTGGCTAGGTGTGGTGGCTCACACCTGTAATCCCAGAACTTTGGGAGGCCAAGCCAGGAGGATCACCTGAAGTCAGGACTTCGAGACCAGTCTGGCTAACGTGGTGAAACTACGTCTCTACTAAAAATACAAAAATTAGCCAGGCGTGATAGCACACACCTGTAGTCTCAGCTACTTGGGAGGCTGAGGCATGAGAATGGCTTGAATCTGGGAGGTGGAGGTTGCAGTGAGCCGAGATTGCGCCACTGCGCTCCAGACTGAGCAAAACTCCATCTAAAAAAGAAAAAAAAGAAGCCACCCATTCTACGGTATTTTATGGCAGCATGAGCTGACTAATACATAGCACTTCAGTCCCATTCTTTTTTTCCGAGACGCCAGTTACATGTATGTTAGACTTCTTTACCATAACCTCTTTATGTTTCTCATCCTTTTGCCTACCCATGCCTTAGTAACAGATGACCCTTAAATAATGCAGGGGTTGGGGTGCTGTCCCACCCCATGCAGTTGAAAATTTGTGTATAACTTTTTTTTTCTAAGACAGAGTCTTGCTTTGTCGCCAGGCTAGAGCGCAGTGGGATGATCTCAGCTCACTGCAACCTCCACCTCCTGGGTTCAGGGTTCAAGCGATTCTCCTACCTCAGCCTCCCGAGTAGCTGGGATTACAGGCGTGAGCTACTGCACCGGCCTTGTATAACTTTTCACTCCCCCAGAACTCAGCTATGAATAGCTTACTGTTGACTGGAAGCCTTACTGATAACATAAACAGTCCATTAACACATATTTTGTATATGTATTATATACTGTACTCTTACAATAAGTAAGTTAGAGGGAATAAAATGTTATTTAAAAAGGTATGAGGAAAATATATTTACTACTAAATGAAAGTGGATCATCATAAAGGTATTTGTCTTTATTGTCTTCATGCTGAGGAGGAGGAAAAGGATGAAGAGGAAGAAGAGGAGGGGGAGGAGGAGGAGGAAGGGTTGGTCTTGCTGTCTTAGGAGCAGCAGAAGTGGAAGAAAATCTATGTATAAGTGGATCCACACGGTTCAAGCCCATGTTGTTCAAGGGTCAACTGTAACTATTTTCTTACAGCTATCACCCAGTCTTTTTCTCTTTTTAACTGACTAGTCAGTAAGTAAACCCATCCCCTGTTCACAATTTTTTGCAGTTTTCAATTCTAGAATTTCCATCCAATTACTTTTTATAGTTTTCAGCCAAAGTACTCCATCTTGTCTTTAAAGTTTTTGAAAATTCAATTTTTAAAAATTTTGTTTGGGCTGGGCATGGTGGCTCATGCCTATAATCCCTGCACTTTGGGAGGCCGAGATGGAAGGATTGCTTGAGGCCAGGAGTTCAAGACCAGCCTGGGCAACATAGGGAGACTTTTTGTCTCTAAAAAATTTAAAAAATTATACCGGTGTGGTGACATGCACCTGTAGTCCTAGCTACTTGGGAGGCTGAGGTGGGAGGATCACCTGATCCCAAGAGTTGAAGCTGCAGTGAGATATAATCACACCACTGCACGCCAGCCTAGATACAGAGCAAGATCCTGTCTCAAAATCTTGTTTTACAATTCCATTAGCTGTATGGTGCTTTTTTTTTTTTCACTGTTATAATAACTTTAATTTAACTTGCATTTTACAGAAGTCTAGGAACAGTTTTAAAAAAGCACCTCCTTACCCCATATCATGTTTCTTTGACAGGTGTTAAAGGAGACAATGAGTATGTCAACAGCTTGAGCATCAGCGTCTTGCAAGGACTTCAGATCAATCAACCACTCGCCAAAACTCTTGGCAGCTTTTTTTATCTTGTTTTTAATACAACGGTACATCCACCCTGATGGCAAACCTATCCAGCCACATCTCCACAGCACACTTTGCAAAATCAGTGATTAGCAAATTAGTTAGCTTTGGCACAGAGCTTTGCTCGCCTGCCCATGACAGCCTGGAAGCCGGTTTTGATGCTGGCAACAGAACATCTAGAATGACAAGTTTCACACTGTAGGAAATAGAGTCACGTGTCCTTCTGCAGGATTGTGTCCAGTAATTGGCACGTGTGACAAGTGACATATTCCTTGATATATCTTCTCAAGGCATTTTCTATCTGTTTCTGTTGGAATCTTCTTTTGATTACAAGTTGATTATTACCAGCTATAGAACTACTTGTACCCAATTCAGCCAACAAAAACGCAAGGAGATGTTTGGGCTGACGATGTAATAGTTTACAGATATGTGTAAAGTTGACAAAAGAAGTTTTCTTGGTTCCTAGTCAGATGAACTGTGGAGGTTTCATGACAAATTTCCTTTTCTCCCCAGCAACCATATCCGGATTCTTTTCCCTCGTGATGTTGAACACTCGATTCAGTAGCTCCTCATACGTGTAGTCTCTTTCTGAGCCTGCCCAAGCAGGGCCTATCTGATTACTGAATGAGATACCATCATCTTTTCTGCTGTCTTCATCTTCTAGAGCTTCATCTTTCTCTAGTATTTCATCCTCATCTGGGAACCTGACCTTCTTTTTCTTCTTTTTATTGCCAAGCATAATGTCAAGGTTATCCTCTGGTTCAGTTAGTTCTTGAACATCACTTTTTTTTTTTTTTTTTTTTGAGACAGAGTCTCTCTGTGTCACCCAGGCTGGAGTGCAGTGACATGATCTCGACTCACTGTAACCTCCGCCTCCCAGGTTCAAGCAGTTCTCTGCCTCAGCCTCCCATGTAGCTGGGACTACAGGTCACCATGCATGGCTATTTTTTGTATTTTTAGTAGAGATGGGGTTTCACCATGTTGGTCAGGCTGGTCTCGAACGCCCGACCTTAGGTGATCCACCGGCCTCAGCCTCCCAAAGTGCTGGGATTACAGGCGTGAGCCACTCTGCCTGGCTTGAACATCACTTTCAATCTTAAGATCCTTTACGCTTTATTCAGCTTCATCAGTATCAAACATCTTTTTAGTTTTTTTCTTCTTTTTCTTTTGATTAAAGAAGTTCAAGTCATCTAGATCACCAGAAGCATCTTTTTTCCTAGTGCCCTCTCCATCAGCTTCCAAATCTTTGTCCTCATTTGGCTCTGGCTCCACTTCTTTTGTTTCTGAAGGCTGGTTTTCTCTGTTTGGGTATCCCCTTCCTCATCTAACATAAAAGGCTTCTTTTTCTTCTTTTTCTTTTTGCTCATAGTTGGATCAAAAATCATCTCCTCCCCAGACATGGCTGCGGCTCAAGTGTGCTTGGCACGGACAGGAAGTCAGACTGGTGAGCCCCAGGCCCCAGCGGCAGCGCTGCTCCTGCCCGTACCTCTCCCACCACCGCACTGGTGCTTTTTTTTTTTTTTTTTTTTTTAATTGTCTGTCTTTTCTCTTGGTTTTGGATCAAGAGCTATCTCCTTGTATGCCAGATTCTTTCTTTTCTTTTTTTCTTTTTTTTTTTCTGAGACGGAGTCTTGCTCTATTGCCCAGGCTGGAGTGCAATGGCAGGATCTCGGCTCACTGCAATCTCTGCCTCCTGATTTCAAGCGATTCTCTTGACTCAGCCTCCCGAGTAGCTGGGACTACAGGGCGCCCGCCACCATGCCCAGCTAATTTTTTGTATTTTTAGTAGAGACGGTGTTTCGCCATGTTAGCCAGGATGGTCTCGATTTCCTGACCTTGTGATCCGCCCGCCTCAGTCTCCCAAAGTGGTGGGATTATAGGCGTCAGCCACTGCACCCCGCCTGTATACCAGGTTCTTTTTTTAAGGAGTGTAAACAGCTGTATTTTATGGGTGCACAATGTTTTTAAAATTGTAACATTTAAAAACTTTGTCATATCTGCTAATTAATTCTACAAACAATATTGATGTCTCTTTGATATATGATAGGACACTATTTGTTTTATTTAAAAATTTTTAAAAATAATAATAAAAAGACTATTGGCTGGGTGCAGTGGCTCACGCCTGTAATCCCAGCATTTTGGGAGGCCAAGGCAGGCAGTCACCTGTGGTCAGGAGTTCGAGACCAGCCTGGCCAACGTGGTGAAACCCCGTCTCTATTAAAAATTTAAAAAGTAGCCGGACATGGTGGCAGACACTTGTAATCCCAGCTACTTGGGAGGCTGAGGCAGGAGAATTGCTTGAACCTGAGTAGCGGAGATTGCAGTGAGCTGAGATCGCCCTATTACACTCCAGCCTGGGCGACAAGAGCAAAACTTCGTCTCAAAAAAAAAAAAAAAAAAAAAAAAAAAAAAAGAAGAAGAACCTAATAACAGTACACTTTCAATTATTCTCTTTAATCTTTTCTATGATTGCTTTTATTTTATTTATAAATGTGCAATAAACCCACAATACATTCCACTATATTTCTTTTTGAAAGTCAATAATTTTTAGAGATCAAAAATAAAAGTAAAAAGTTTTTATATGTAATTTTAGTCATGTCCAGAAATTTTCATTTTTTGTGTGTAGATTTCTTTGCTTTGTGTGTAATACCAGATTCTGTGCTATCATATTCCTCTTGCTTAAAGAACTTGCTTTTTTTTGAGGCAAGTTCTTGCTTTGTCACCCAGGCTAGAGTGCAGTGGCACAATCACAGCTCACTGCAGCCTCTACCTTTTGGGCTCAAGCAGTCCTCCCACCCCAGCCTCCCAAGGAGCTGGGACTACAGGTGTGCACCACCATGCCTGGCTAATTCTTTCCTCTTTTTTTTGTAGAGACAAGGTCTCACTATATTGTCCAGACTGGTCTCAAACTCCTGGGCTCAAGTGATCCACCTTGGCCTCCCAAAGTGCTGGGATTGTAGACGGGAATGACCACGCCTGGCCTAAGAACTCCTTTTAACATTTCTTTTCTTTCTTTCTTTTCTTTCTTTTTCTTTTTCTTTTTTTTTTTTTTTGAGATGGAGTTTCACTTTCACTCTTGTTGCCCAGGCTGGAGTGCAACGGTGCGATTTCGGCTTACCACAACCTCCGCCTCCTGGATTCAAGCGATTCTCCTGCCTCAGCCTCCCGAGTAGCTGGGATTATAGGCATGCACCACCACGCCTGGCTAATTTTTGTATTTTTGGTACAGACGGGCTTCTCTATGTTGGTCAGGCTGGTCTTGAACTCCCGACCACAGGTGATCCACCTGCCTCAGCCTCCCAAAGTGCTGGGATTACAGGCGGGAGCCACTGTGCCTGGCCAATATTTCTTATAGTACAGGACTGTTGGTAATAAATTGTTAGGTTTGTTTTCTAAGGAAGTATTTATTTTGCCTTCGTTTTTGAAAAGTATTTTCATTGAGTATAGAACTCTGGTTAAAAGTGGGTTTTTTCAATATTTTTTAAATGTCACTTTATTGTCTTCTGGTTTGCAGAGTTTCTGATGAAAAACCTGGTATAATTCTTATCTTCATTCCTCTGCATTTAACATGCCTTCTGTTTTTGGTTGTCTTCAAAGTGTTCTCTTTCTGGTTTTCAGTAGTGTGGCAGGGGGCTAGGTTGCTAGAGGGTGTTTCTTTTCTTTTGAGACAAGCATCTTGCTCTGTTGCTCAGGCTGGAGTACAGTGGTGTGATTACAGCTCACTGCAGCCTCGAACTCCTGGGTGGGAGTTGACTCCTGGGCAAGAGTCAGTACAGGGCAGCAAATGTTGAGGTTTCACAGGGGCCTCTCTGGAAACCTCGCCCTCAAGGCCCCGGCTTGTCTTAAAGAGCTCTGAAATGCCTCTGCGATCATCCTTCCTTTGCCTTAATAAACGGAACCTGGTTTTCCTCTATTCCTACTAATCTCTTTAGCAAATTGTTGCTTGGCCATGGCCTTGGTTTGCTCTCCTGAAGATGCCTTTTCACTCTTTACCAGGCCAGGCTGTGAATTTTCTAAATCTTTCTTCTCTGCTTCCCTTTTAGTGATAAATTCAATGTTTAAATTATTTCTCATCAGGCCTGGCGCGGTGGCTCACACCTGTAATCCCAGCACTTTGGGAAGCTGAGGTAGGTGGATCACTTGAAGCCAGGAGTTCGAGACCATCCTGGCCAATATGGTGAAACCCTGTCTCTACTAAAATTACAAAAATTAGCCAGGCGTGGTGCTGCACGCCAGTAATCTCAGCTACTCAGGAGGCTGAGGCAGGAGAATCGTTTGAACCCGGGAGGTTCAAGTGAGCTTAGCTGAGATGGTGCCACAGCACTCTAGCTTGAGTGACAGAGCCAGACTCCATCTCAAAAGAGAAAAAGAAAGAAATGAAATTAATTATTTCTCATTAGTTCCTTGGTGGGAGTAAAAAAATTCTTTCTATCCTCTCATATCTTACTACATGCAGTTAAAAGTAGCCACAAAGCTCCTTCAATATTTTGCATCTTAGAGATTTTTCCAGGAGATATTCTATTTATTTTTTATTGTTGTTTATTTTTTTGAGATGGAGTTTCGCTCTGGTCACCCAGGTTGGAGTGCAATGGCACAATTTGGCTCACTGCAACCTCCACCTCCTGGGTTCAAGCGATTCTCCTGCCTCAGTCTCACAATTAGCTGGGATTACAGGTGTACGTTACCACTCCTGGCTAATTTTTTTGTATTATTAGTAGAGACAGGGTTTCACCATGTTGGCCAGACTGGTCTTGAACTCCTGACCTCAGGTGATCCACCTGCCACAGCCTCCGAAAGGGCTGGGATTACACGCATGAGCCACCGCGCCCAGCCCAGATATTCTGTTAATAGTTCATCACACTTAAGTTCTGCCTTCCACAAAGCCCTAGGACATGGACGAAATTCCATCAAGTTCTTTGCAACGGTATAAGAAGGATGGTCTTTACTCCAGTTTGCAATATCTTATTCCTCATTTCTATCTGAGACCCCATCAGAATGGCCTTCATTGTCCATATTTCTTCTTTTTTTTTTTGAGACAGAGTCTCACTCTGTCTCCCAGGCTGGAGTGCAGTGGTGTGATCTGGATTTAATGCAACCTCCGCCTCCCAGGTTTAAGCGATTCTCCTGCCTCAGCCTCTCGAGTAGCTGGGATTATAGGCACACACCACCATGCCCGGCTGATTTTTGTATTTTTAGTAGAGACAGGGTTTCACCATATTGGTAAGGCTGGTCTCGAACTTCTGACCTCAGGTGATCCACCCACCTTGGGCTCCCAAAGTGTTGGGATTACAGGCGTGAGCCACTGCGCCTGGACTACTGTCCATATTTCTATGAACATTCTAAGCAACATCACTCTAGTAATCTCTAGGAAGGTCCAAACTTTGCCGACAGCTTTTTCTTCTTCAGAGCCTTCTTGAGAATTGCCTTTAGTGCTCTACTCATGGCAGTCTAGGTGTTTTCTAGCCTGCTCTTCCAAATTCTTCCAGCCTCTATGCATTACCCAGTTCCAAACTTGCTTCCACATTTTCAGGCATTTGTTATAGCATCAGCCCTGCTTCTTGGTACCAGTTTTCTGTCTTGGTCCATTTTGTGCTGCTATAACAGAATATCTGAAGACTAAGTAACTTATAAAGAAAAAATGTATTTAGCTCCCAAAATTCTGAGTTCTGGAGCCTGGAAAGTCCAACATGAAGGCGCCAGCATCTAATGAGGGCTTTCCTGCTGCATCATCCCATGGTGGAAGATGAGATAGTGGCAAAGGATAAGAGAGGGCTGACTCGATTTTATAACAAACCCACTATCTCCACAATGAACCCACTCCCATAATAACAACCTTAATCCATTCATGAGGGCAGATCATTCATGACCTAATCACTTTTTACACATCCCATCTGTCAACACTGTTGCATTAGGGGATTACATTTACAACACAAAACTTTGTGGGATACATTCAACTCATAGCATTTGCATAATTTATGAAGTTAAAAAATCAATCAACCAAAAAATTGTTTGCCCTTAAACATGGGAGAAGGAAAGATGGGCTGAGCTAAGGTTTTTGGGTTTTTTGTTTGTTTTTGTTTTCATAGAGATGGGGTTTCACCATGTTGCCCAGGTTAGTCTTGAACTTCTGAGCTCAAAAGATGCTCCTGCTTCAGACTCCCAGATTGCTGGGATTACAGGCATGAGCCACCATGCCTGGCCTGAACTAGTTTTTCCTACAGCTATTTTTCTGCCACCAGGCAAAATTTATTCGACTCTCCTCAAACAGAAGGAAGTAGAGAACTTACTGGGTCAGGCATAGCACTAAACATTTTAAAACCATATGATATGAGTGTGATTATTAGCTGGCCTTTTTTAAAAAGGCTAAACTCAAAACAAAACAATAAAAAAACACACCCTGAGAAAGAGTAAATGCCTTGCCGAACGTCACAGAGTTAGGAAGTTTAGAGAAAAGTCCATACTTTTAACTACTGGGTAACACTACCCTCTATATTCAGGAATATATATAAACACTGTACAAAAAATTCAGTTGCTAAGCAAAGGTAAGAAGATGAGACTATTGTCCATGTGATATTTGGCACATTGCCACACTAGTGACTAGAGAATCTAGAGTATTAGATTCATTGAATTTCCAGCTCTTGAATCTTCATGTTATAGATTCATTATAATTAAATCCACTACAATAACACCAACAAAAATCAGATAGTCTGGAGCTTTTCAGGACATTCATTTACCAATACCATTATAACAAAGCTCCTTGAGGGCAGGAGCCTTGTCCTATTAATATTTATATTCTCCACTAGATATTTATATCTAGTACGATAGACCCTGGGTAAATTTCTAACCGAAAACCTCCCTATAGTAACAGATTTCCAAAATCCAGACAAGGCACATTTATTTCAAGCAATATTTGCTAGAGAAATGCTCTATTTTACCATAAAAGAATTAGAAGAGCCCCTTGGGCTACTTTTCTCCATTATCATTATTGTAGTTGTCCTTGGCATTATTATTATCACCATGGCAACTATCATTTATTAAGTGCTTACTCTATGCTAGTGATTTACTGCAACAACTCATTTTATCATCGCAATACTATTATGAGAAAGATATTACCATCCCTATGCTACCTAAAGGACACTGGGGCTCGAGAAACTAATCAGGCTGGGCTTGGTGGCACACACTTGTAATCGCAGCACTTCAGGAGGCTGAGGCGGGCAGATCTCAAGGTCAGGAGTTTAAGACCAGCCTGACAAATACGGTGAAACCCCATCTCTACTAAAAATACCAAAATTAGCTGGGCGTGGTAGGGCACACCTGTAGTCCCAGCTACTTGGGAGGCTGAGGCAGGAGAATCACTTGAACCTGGGAGGCAGAGGTTTCAGTGAACCAAGATCATGCCACTGCAGTCCAGCCTAGGCAACAGAGTGAGACTGTCTCAAAAAAAAAAAAAAAAAAAAAAAAAAAAGACGAAACTAATCAAAGCACACAGTTAAATTGGTGGGACTTGAATTCAAAATCATGTTTGCATGTGACCCATTATTGGGTATATTCTCAAATAAATATAACTCATTCTACCATAAAGATGCATGCACTTGCATGTTCATTGCAGCACTGTTCACAATAGCAAAGACAAGGAATCAATCCAAATGTCCATCCAAAGTAGACTGGAAAAAGAAAATGTGGTACATATACACCATGGAATAGTACACAACCATAATAAGGAATGAGATTATGTTCTCTGCAGCAACATGGATGGAGATGGAAGCCATTAACCTAAGCAAACTAATGCAGGATCAGAAAACCAACCACCACACGTTCTCGCTTATAAGTAGGAGCTGAACATTGAGATAAAGAAGGGAGCAATAGATGCCAGGGTCTAACTGAAGGTGGAGGGTGAGGACTGAAAAACTACCTAAAGGGTACTATGCTCATTACTTGGGTGACAAAATAATATGTACACCAAACCCCTGCAACATGCGATTTATCTATAGAACCAACCTGTACATGTACCCCTGAAACTAAAAGTTTTAAACAATCATGTTTATTTGACTCCACTCCTGCAGCTTTTCAAAAATACCTATTGCGCACCTACTATATGCCAGACACGTTTTAGAAACCGGGTTCAAAATTCAAGAAGTACAAAAGTGGCAGCATAAAGCCACTTCCCATCTCATTCTCCCCTGCTTCTCTCCACCACTGTGTCTACACCACCAACCAGCTTCCTTCTTTTGAGCAACCAATGTTACCAGTTTCTGGTGAGGCCTGTAACTTCAGTCAGGGAGTTCCTTTCTGGGTCAAACCTTGGCATGGGCAATCTCTCCTACCACTCCCACACCTCTCCGAATGACCTCAGACTTCTTCAATAAGCCAATCTTTTTTTTTTTTTTTGAGATGGAGTCTTGCTCTATCACCCAGCCTGGAGTGCAGTGGCACGATCTCAGCTCACCACAACCTCTGCCTCCCAGGTTCAAACCATTCTCCTGCCTCAGCCTCCCGAGTAGCTGAGATTACAGGTGTGTGTCACCACACCCAGCTAATTTTTGTATTTTGAGTAGAGACGAGGTTTCACCATGTTGGCCAGGTTGGTCTTGAACTCCTGACCTTGTGATCCACCTACCTCGGCCTCCCAAAGTGCTGGGATTACATGCATGAGCCACCATGCCTGGCCAGCGATAAGCCAATCTTAAATAATTCAGTGTTTCAGGCCCATTTCTCGTCTGGGGGAAACGTGTCGCGGGAAGCCAGCTTATGTTTGAAATGAGATGAAGTCCTTGTGGAACGGGAGGGTGAGTTCCTGTAGGTTAATTCACAATGTCTTTACCATGAAGCCTCTGTTTTTCTAGGAGGCGGCCATCCTCAGCTCTCATAGATCCCCACACTTAGAAAGTCCACACTGCTTCCCTTCCACCTCTGTCTGAACCGAGCTCTCTCTGACACTGGCAGCCCTGCAGAACACGGGTCTTGCGACTTCTTTGTGGGCCTGGCATCATGACATTTGTTGTCTTTTCCTTTTCTCAGAGTGGAATCTTTACAGTGCTCCTTAAAGTGAAGGATGGTGGAATTTTGTGGCCATAAGATCTGAGAGGACATTGTGAAAATTTTAAAATCAGGAACAGAATTTGGACTGGCTTTCAGGTTTTCCAATAGACTTTGAGATCTCTGGCAGTAAGTCCCTCTTCCCCTACTTTCTCAGTGGTGATTAGAAGGGCACCTGGTTGGTGAAAAACATGCAAATTAAAAGGCACAGGATCAAGAGGAGCAGGCTGTTCCTCTTGAATAGAGGTGTCCATGGTCCAGACGGCACGAGTCCTGGTTTATCATTGAGATTAATAGTACTGGCCAGGTGTGGTGGCTCATACCTGTAATCCCAGCACTTTGAGAGGCTGAGGCTGGCGGATCACCTGAGGTCGAGAATTTGAGACTAGCCTGACCAATATGGTGAAACCCCATCTCTACTAAAAATAAAAAATTAGCCGGGCTGTGGTGGCATGCGCCTGTAATCCCAGCTACTCAGGAGGCTGAGACAGGAGAATTGCTTGAACCTGGGAGTCAGAGGTTGCAGTGAGCCGAGATCATGCCACTGCACTCCAGCCTGGGCAACAGAGAGAGATCCTGTCTCAAGAAACAAAAAACGGCCAGGCGAGGTGACTTGCGCTTGTAATCCCAGCACTTTGGAAGGCTGAGGCTGGCGGATCACCTGAGGTCAGGAGTTTGAGACCAGCCTGGCCAACATGGTGAAACTCCATCTCTACTAAAAATACAAAAATTAACCAGGCATGGTGGTGGGCATCTGTAATCCCAGCTACTCTGGAGGCTGAGGCAGGAGAATCACTCGAACCCGGGAGGTGGAGGTTGCAGTGAGCTAAGATCATGCCACTGTACTCCAGCCTGAGAACTCCAACAAAACTGAAACTCCGTCCCCCCACAAAAAAAGATGTCGACAGTACTTTCTCAGGGCTTGTTGCCTAGGAGTTTGGCTGTATATCTACAGATTTAGATTATATGTAGAAATCTCACTTCTGATATTGTAACCCTCGTTTAAAATTATTATAGGGTACATTACTGGCTTTCATATGATACCCTTTCATCGTCTAAAAAAAAACTACGTAGAGGCTGGGTGTGGTGGCTCACACCTGTAATCCCAGCATTTTGGGAAGTTGAGGCAGGCCAATCACTTGAGGACAGGAGTTTGAGACCAGCCTGGCCAACATGATGAAACCCCATCTCGACTAAAAATACAAAAATGAGCTGGGCATGGTGGCACAGGCCTGTAGTCCCAGCTACTCGGGAGGCTGAGGCACAAGAATCACTTGAGCCTGGGAGGCGGAGGTTGCAGTGAGCTGAGATCACGCCACTGCACTCTAGCCTGGGTGACAGAGGGAGACTCCGTCTCAAAAAAAAAAAAAAAAAAAAAAGAAGAAGAAAAAAAGTTTTATTAAAGCTATTCACAAAGCTGTGTAACAACCACCACAATAACTGATAGAACATTTTCATCACTCCAGAAAGAAACCCTGTATCCACCAGCAGTCACCCTTCATTTATCCCCAACCTTCTCAGCCTTGGCAAACACTACTCCACTTTTCATTTCTACAGATTTGCCTATTCTGAACATCTCATATACAGCAGGGGTGTCCAATCTTTTGGCTTCCCTGGGCCACACTGGAAGAAGAACTATCTTGGGCCACATTAAATACACTAACGATTGCTATTGAGCTAAAAAAAAAAAAAAAAATCACAAAAAATCTCATCATGTTTTAAGAAAGTTTCCGAATCTGTGATGGACTGCATTCAAAGCCATCCTGGGCCACATGCGACCCATGGGCCGTGGGCTGGACATGCTTGAAAGATACATACAATATGTGGGCTTTTGCATCTGACTTCTTTTGAAAATAAATCTTTTCAAAGTTCATCCATGTATCAGATGTATCTTTTTATTACCAAATAATATTCCCTTGTATGGATATACCACTTTGAACATATCCATTCATCATTTGAGGGACATTTGGGTTGTTTCCACTTTTTGGCTATTATAAATAATTCTGCTGTGAACATTTGTGAACAAGTTTTTGTGTGGACATATGTTTTCATTTTGTGGGAATATACCCAAGAATAGAATCATTGGGTCATGTGGTAACATTATGTTGAAACTTTTCAGGCATTGCCAGACTGCTTTTCCAAGCTGCTGCTTCATTTTACATTGCAATTAGCAAAGCATGGGGTTCCAAATCTCCACATCCTCACCAACACTTGTGTTTTTAAAATTATTATAGCTATCCTAGTGGATGCGAAGTGGCATCTCATTGTGGTTTTGATTTGCATTTCCCCGATGACTAATGATGTTGAACATCTTTTCACGTGCTTATTGGCTATTTGTATATCTTCTTTGGAGAAATATCTATTCAGACCTTTAGCCCATTTAAAGAACTGGGTGCTCTTTTTATTATTGAATTCTTCATCACTTTTTAAATTGAGCAGTTACCTAAAGCTCTACCTAAAGCTCCATGGTCAGTAAAATTCACCAACATGACAGTGGTATGTGATGCACCTTGTAGTATGTAAAATGTGGAAAAAGGCTAGGTGTGGTGGCTCATGCGTGTAATCCCAGCACTTTGGGAGGCTGAGACTGGTGGATTACCTGAGGCCAGGTGTTCAACACTAGCCTGGCCAACATGGCAAAACCCTATCTCTACTAAAAATACAAAAATTAGCCAGGTGTGGTGGCAGGTACCTGTAATCCCAGCTACTCAGGAGGCTGAGGCAGGAGAATTGCTTGAATGCAGGAGGTGGAGGTTGCAGTGAGCCAAGATCACGCCATTGCACTCCAGCCTGGGTGATAGAGCAAGACTCTCTTTTTTTTTTTGAGACGGAGTCTGGCTCTGTCGCCCAGGCTGGAGTGCAGTGGCCGGATCTCAGCTCACCTCCACCTCCTGGGCTTACGCCATTCTCCTGCCTCAGCCTCCCGAGTAGCTGGGACTACAGGCGCCCGCCACCTCGCCCAGCTAGTTCTTTGTATTTTTTAGTAGAGACGGGGTTTCACCGTGTTAGCCAGGATGGTCTCGATCTCCTGACCTCGTGATCCACCTGTCTTGGCCTCCCAAAGTGCTGGGATTACAGGCTTGAGCCACCGCGCCCGGCCTAAGACTCTATCTCAAAAAAAAAAATTGGAAAAAGAATATCACTGAAGCAATGTCATGATGCCTACTGCTTATGTATTTCAGGGCTCTGATTCCATTTATGATGTGGATGAGGCATTTCTATTTGGTCAGGTTAGTATTTTGCAAGTTAGTAAACCACTAAAGTACTAATTAGATTTTGTCAAATATTTGAAAAATATATGATTTGATATGAAATTCAATAAATGCTTTAGTCATCCCAACAGTTGAAGATAAAACTTACTGTAAGTATAAATAGAACCAAGTTGTTATAATAAAATCCACTGATGCTTTCAAGCTATAGCTAACTTGAATTTTTACCTCTACATATATTTATTAAAAGTAAGTTGCAAAACGTTTACCTAAATTCCTTCTTCTAGATAAATTACAAGAACCTTTTCACAAATTTGGTCTTTTGCACAACAGCAATGGCTAAAATAAATGGGGCCAAATTTTTGGAGAAAGTCTTGTTTAATTCAGAATATAATTAAAATCTCATGTAGCTTTATTGGTTTTAGTATCCAGCAGAGAAAAAATATTGAAACTCCAAGAGATTTTGAATTAAATAGCTACAACAGTTTTGTTTTATTAGTTCTGACTGTGTGAAAAAAAATCATAAGGACAACTTTGGAAAAATCTAGTTCTTTTAGGGCCCCAAATGACTTTTAAAACAATAAAACAAACTATAAAACGTACACAAGTGATATTAAAAATTATGTAGTTCAATAAATGTGACATTCACAAATGTGGTTGTAATTTTTTTTTTTTTAACTTTAGCTAAGTGAACATGGATCTGACGATTAGATGTAGAAAAGGTAGTGTTATATAGCTTAACAGAATTAAGTGCTTCAGTTTGCCAGTGAGAATTATGTAGCTGAGTTGGAATGTTTTACCAATGCCTTCTCAGATCTCCATCTGCTTCCCAGGATCTGTGGCTAAATCAAAGAAAGAGAGGATGCTTCCTTTATTAGTGATTATTTAATAATTCTATGCATAGTGATTATTTCCCTAGCATTTTAATATATATTTTTAAAAGATTTGTAGATTTAGATCTTTTGGTTGGTGGCTGAATCATGCACAGAATAAACCAGTACCATAAACTCATACTATTTCTGAAGATGGGGAATAAAGGCTGGCTAGTGATTTACTGTGAAAGCACTAAATGAATTGGAGTCATCATCTGTTACTTGCGGAGTAGAAGGGGCAGGAAAAAGGAGAACAACAAAAACAAGGGGGAAACATTTTGTGAGAAAAATAATAAGCACAGTTTTCTGCTTAGTTTACTGAGGTCCCAATCTTTGAAGACCCAAACATAACTTGTGAAGGTAGGTTTGAACTTCAGATAATAACTGTTCTTTCTTGGTCCCCAGAGCTTGTCTCTGTCCTTGGAACACAGAAGAGCACATTGAATCCATTCGTGAGAATGATGACTGGTGGAGATGGCATAACATTGGAGCTGACCCACAGAGGGATCAATGATTCCCAAATAACCCTTCACTGATAGTTTCCAGGGGCAAGGCACTACCTGAAATTGTATGCAATCTTCACAAATTATTCAAAACATTTTGCCTTTAAAAAAATGGATGGTAGGCCGGCCACGGTGGCTCACGCCTGTAATCCCAGCACTTTGGGAGGCCAAGATGGGAGGATCATGAGGTCTGGAGATCGAGACCATCCTGGGTAATACGGTGAAACCCCATCTCTACTAAAAATACAAAAGAATTAGCCGGGCGTGGTGGCGGGCGCCTGTAGTCCCAGCTATTTGGGAGGCTAAGGCAGGAGAATGGTGTGAACCCAGAAGGCAGAGCTTGCAGTGAGCCAAGATGGTGCCACTGCAGTCCAGCCTGGGCGACAGAGCGAGACTCCATCACAAAAAAAAAAAAGGATGGTAAAAAGGAATTTGAGATTTAAAAAAAGACATGGTGTTTTCATTTTTTTCTCATTTTTACATTGAAACTTTCAAATCTGTAGGAATTACGGTAATTTAATTACTATGTGTAATTATAAAAAAGCTAAAATTAGAGTACAACAAATACGTGTATACCCTGAAATTATAGTAAAACAAATGCCTGTGTACTCTTCGCCTAAATTCACCAATTAATAATTCTCGATACAGGCATACCTCATTTTATTGTGCTTCACTTTATTGTGCTTTGCAGATTGTGCTGTTTTTTACAAATTGAAGGTTTGTGATGCCCCTGCATCAAGCAAGTCTATTGGCACCATTTTCCCAAGAATATGTGCCCATTTCATGTCTTTGTGTAACATTTGGGTAATTCTTGTAATATTTATTATTATATCTGTAATGATGATCTGTGATCAGTGATCTTTGATGTTACTGCTGTAATCGTTTTGGGGCACCACAAACTGCACCCATATAAGATGACTAACTTAATAAATGTCGTGTGTTCTGACTGTCCTACGGACAGGCTGTTACCCAGTCTCTTTCGCTGTCTCCTTGGGCCTCCTTATTCCTTCAGAGACAACAATATTGAAATTGGGCAAATTAATAACCCTACGATAGCCCCTAAGTGTTCAAGGGAAAGCAAGAATCGCATGTCTCTTTCAATCAAAAGCAAGAAATGATTAAGCTCAGCAAGGAGGTCATGTAGAAAGTTAAGATCCACTAGAAGTTAGACAAGCTGTGAACACAATGGGAAGAGTTCTTGAAGGAAATTTAAGGTGGTACTCCAATGAACAAATGAATGCTAAGAAGTGAAACAGCCTTATTGCTGATCTGGAGAAAGTGCAAGTGGTCTGGATAGAAGATTAAACCAGCCACAACATTCCCTTACACGAAAGCCTAATCCAGAGCAAGGCCCCAACTCTCTTCAATTCTATGAAGACTGAGAAAGGTGAGGAAGCTGCAGAAGAAATGGTGGATATTAGATGAGGTTGGTTCATGAGGTTTAAAGAAGGAAGCCATCACCATAACATAAAAGTGCAAGGTGAAGCAGAAAATGTTGATAGAAAAGGTGCAGCAAATTACTCAGAAGATCTAACTAAGATCATTGATGAACATGGCTACACTAAACTGATTTTACACGTAGATCAAAAACCCTTCTATTGGAAGAAGATGCCATCTAGGACTTTCAGAGCTAGTGAGAAGTCAATGCTGGCTTCAGAGTTTCAAAGGACAGTCTGACTCTTTTGTTAGGTGCTAATGCAGCTGACATTTAAGTTGAAAGCAATGCTTATTGGCCATTCTGAAAATCCTAGGGCCCTTAAGAATTATGCTACATCTACTCTGCCTGTGCCCTATAAATAAAACAACAAAGCCTGGATGGCAGTACATCATTTTACTATGTGGTTTACTGAATATTTTAAGCCTACTGTTGAGATCTACTGCTCAGGAAAAAAAATATGCCTTTCAAATTATTACTGATCATTGACAATGCACCTGGTCACCCAAGAGCTCTGAAGATATACAAAGAGATGAATGTTGTTTTCATGCCTGCTAACACAGCATCCATTCTGCAGGCCATGAATCAAAGAGTGATTTTGATTTTCAAATCTTATTACTTAAGAAATACATTTTGTAAGGCTATAGCTGCCATAGATAGTGATTCCTCTGATGGATATGGGCAAAGTCAAGAGAAACCCTTCTGGAAAGGATTCACCACTCCAGAGGCCATGATTCATGGGAGGAGGTAAAAACATCAACGTTAATAGAAGTTTGGAAGAAGTTGATTCCAACCCTCACAGGGGTTCAAGATTTTGGTGGAGAAAGTAATTGCATATGTGCTGAAAACAGCAAGAGAAATAGAAGTGAAGCCTGAAGATGTGACTGAATTGCTGCAATCTCATGATACAACTTGAATGGACGAGGAGTTACTTCTTACGGATGAGCAAAGAAAGTGTTTTTTTGAGATGGAATCTACTTCTGCTGAATATGCTGTGAACATTATTGAAATGACAACAAAGCATTTAGAATATTACATAGCTGGATGCAATGGTTCATGCCTGTAATCCATTTAGGGAGGCGGAGGCAGGAGAATAGCTTGAGCCCAGTAGTTTGAGACCTGCCTGGGCAATGTAGTGAGACTCCATTCTCTACAAAAAGGAAAAAAACAGGACAAAAAAAAAGAGAGACTATTACACAACCATACTTGATAGAGCAGCACAGGGTTTGAGAAAATGAACTCCGATTTTGAAAGTTCTACTGTGGATTAAAATGCTATCAAACATCACCACATGCTACAGAGAAATCTTTTATGAATGGAGGGGTCAACAGATGTGGCAAACTTCATTGTTGTCTTTAAGGAATTGCCACAGCCACCCCAATCTTCTGTGCCTCCCACCCTGCAGTCATCCACATCAAGGCAACATCCCTCAAAAGCAAAAAGATTATGACTTGCTGAAGGCTCAGATGACTGTTAGCAATTTTTTCTTTTTTTTTGAGATGGAGTCTCATTCTGTTGCCCAGGCTGGAGTGTAGTAGCATTATCTCAGCTCACTGCAACCTCTTCCTCCCGGATTCAAGCAATTTCCAGCTCATTTTTGTATTTTTAGTAGATACGGGGTTTTACTATATTGGCCAGGCTGGTCTTGAACTCACGACCTCAAGTGATCCGCCGGCCTTGGCCTCCCAACATGCTAGGATTACAGGAGTGAGCTAACACCCCTTGCCGATAGTTAGCAATTTTTTTAGTAACAAAGTGTTTTTAAATTAAGGTATGTACATTGTTTTTTAAGACATAATGCTATTGAACACTGAATATAGTATAGCGTAAAGATAACCTCCTTTATATGCACTGGGAAACCAACGAATTCATGTGACTTGCTTTATTGCTATGTTTATTTATTGAAGTGGTCTGGAACTGAACCTGTGATATCTCCCTCTTTATATATACATATATGTGCATATACATAGATATGTGTGTATAAATATACATGTAGATGTGTGTGCACATATATGTATATATTGAAGCATATGAAAGTAAGCTGCAGATATGACCCATCACCCCTAAACATTTTAGCTTGCAACTCCCAAGATCGCAGACATTTTCCAAAGTAACTTACAATACCGATATCACATCTAAAAGAAGATTAATAATGTCAACTAACATATACTTCATAGTTTGTCCCCATTATCCCCCCATAAAAAGCAATGTCTTTCATAGTTTTTTAAAACCTAGAATCCAGTTAATTGGGATATTATGAGGCCTTGTGAAAATCCTCATCCTCAACATTTAACTCGTTAGTTGATGATGACTCGTGAAAGAATTATTACGTTTTTTGATTGTATCAATTTTTCTGCATCTGTTAGCTGGCATTCTTCCAGCTTTCACATCCACTGCACCTTTCCCTCTCTGAGTACCACTACGGACTCGCGAATTGTTATATTCAAAGTGGTATAAATCCATGATGTATTTTTAAAGCTTAAATCACCCCAAATTTTGCCAATGGAAACCACTCCAAGGTGGTCCCTATTTTCTTTTCACGGTTTCTGGCACAAGATGTCTTTGAGCTTACCTTGTACTTTTCTTGCCCTAGACCTAGAATCAGTCACTTCTTCAAGGACTTACTTATACGACAAATAGGTCATACATCCATCTAGTGCAAGTCTCCAAATATTCACAGCTATACATGCTCCCTCCAATCCACCCCTTTCTTCATAGTCAACCAATGTTCGTTATCCTTCCAGAGATAGTTTATATCATAGAATATATAAAATTATAATTTATATGTACTATATAATAGAGCAATTACATTCTTACCTACCCCCAACATGCTTTAACTCGAATGACAGTGTAGTACATTTCTGAGTTTGTCTGGGCTTGTAGCTCTTGTCTGTCATTAGATTCTGAAAGATACCTATTAACACTACCCTAAAAAGATTAGGAGCCTTTAGGCCAAGTCTCAAATGTTTCAGGTGAGAAAAACGCAGGGACGGCGACCTGATGAAAGTTGCATTAACTAACAACGCTCACATGCTGTTGTTCTCTGGACTTGGAATGTGAAAGCACCCTGGGCTTGCTGACACCTACTCACTTTTCAAACATCAATTCTTGGGAAGCTTTTCCCTTCCTTAATGTCCCCCAGATAGCTGATGTCCCCTTGTTACAGGTTTTAGATCATTGTGTACATCTCCTTCCTAGCACATACATGTATTAAAATTTGTTTCCTGTCTCCGTGAGGAGACGGACTACATCTGTCCTTTTCACTGCTGGCACACACTAGTTGCTCAACAAAAATGTGCGAAGTGAAACTCGAACAGGCGGTCAGGCTCACAGTCCACGCCTCTTCCTACTGTGGTCCCGCTGCGTTTGGACAAATAGTTCCAAATTATAAACTTTAAAACCTGAGAAGTCTCAATAGAAAAAGCTGGGAAGTCTTTCCATTTCCAGGATTAATGGAGCACCTTAGCAGAAACGGCTCACCGCGAGGTGTGACGACCGCAGGAGGGCGTCAATCAAGAAAATGCCCCCTTGCCCCGGAGGCGAGTGGAGCCGCACAGAGCCGAGGCCATAAGGGCCAGCGGTACGGACTGCTTCAATAGAAAACACGTGCAAAACCAGAGCGTCAGACTGCGCGCAGCTGCGACCCTCAAGAGCCGGCAGAAAAGACACGGAGCAGCCCCCACTGGATTGAAGACTGCACAGCCTCCGCCCGGCGCTGTAGAACCCGGGTCTCCACTTGATTGCTGCTCGGTGCGGCTTCTGCCAGCATCCTCGCGGAAGTGGCTTGAGTCCGAGGCCTCCAAATGAAACCGGGTGGAGCGGCCAACAGCCCGCAGCACCTGAACGCCAGCCATCCGAACGCCGCCGGGCCGCAGCTAAGGGCCGCGGAGCAGCCCTAGGAACCCAAGGCGCTGTCCCGCTCTGAGCTCGGGAGACGGCCGGGGTGACAGCCAGCGCCACTGTTAATCCAGGGAGCGCACCCACTGGGAAGGCGTCTTAGGCCAGCGGCCTCTGCTCCCGCCGAGTCCTGCTGCCCCCCCGCCTGGAAACGGCTGCTGCCACCCCGGGCCCGGGGCCGGCCGGCGCCCCCGAATTTCGGCAGAGGTGCCTCGGGACCGTGGACAGGGCCGCTGGAGCCCGCACTCCAGGCGGCCGCCTTCCTCGCGCTTCCCCCGACGCACGCGGCCCCGGACTTCCCTCGAGGGCGTCCTCGGCCGGGGTGCCTGGAGCCCCGAGGGGCGACGGCGGCGGCGGGGCACCAGGGAGCCAGGTCCCCGGAGCCTGGGAGCAAGCGCGTCCCGGGGGCGGGGAGCTCGGCCGGCTGGGCGGGCCGGGGTGGGGGCGGGCGGCAGCTCCTGGGGCCCCGCGCCATTGGCCGCAGGGCCCGGCGGCAGGAAGGGGCCAGCGAGCGCGGCCCCACCCCGCGGCCGGCGGAGCCTATCGCCGGGAGCGCGGAGCGCGGATAAATGTAGCGCCGCGGCGCGAGCTAGTAGCTCTGCAAGGGGCCGGAGCGCGGCGGAGCCATGCAGTACCCGCACCCCGGACCGGCGGCGGGCGCCGTGGGGGTGCCGCTGTACGCGCCCACGCCGCTGCTGCAGCCCGTACACCCGACGCCCTTCTACATCGAGGACATCCTGGGCCGCGGGCCCGCCGCGCCCACGCCCGCCCCCACGCTGCCGTCCCCCAACTCCTCCTTCACCAGCCTCGTGTCCCCCTACCGGACCCCGGTGTACGAGCCCACGCCGATCCACCCCGCCTTCTCGCACCACTCCGCCGCCGCGCTGGCCGCTGCCTACGGACCCGGCGGCTTCGGGGGCCCTCTGTACCCTTTCCCGCGGACGGTGAACGACTACACGCACGCCCTGCTCCGCCACGACCCGCTGGGTAAGGCGGCCGGGCGAGGGTGGGGGCGAGGAGGCGCCACCCGGCAGGTGGCAGCGCCGGGGAGGCCAAGGGGGCTAAGGGGGCAGGCCGTAGACGGCTGTGGCAAAAGCGGTGGAAAATCGGCTGTCGGGCACGCGCGGCGACGGGAGGCGCGCGGCCGGGGCTGACCGCACCGTGACTCAGATTGGTTTTCCTGCACCTTGCAGGCGTCGGGGCCCGCGGGCAGGCGATAGACCTCGCGGCGAGGGCAGCCGTGGACCGCGCGTGTCACCCGGGGTGGGGCTCCCTTAGCGGGAGGGATGGCGAAAGGGGCGTCGAGGCGCCTGGGCCGGCCCCCGTGGGGCAGCCGGGCCCGGGTGACTACGGGGCTGGACCTGGTTCAACAGGCTTGTGCAGTGAAAGAGCCTGACCCTTTCCGTTCATACAGGAAATCTTGAGTTCTCGATAGGAGTAAATCTGGTTTCAGAAGCTGTTAAGTGTTTTCCTGGCTGCATGAAGCAGACCCTTCCCCCGGAGTAGTGCACGCTGCTGATTATTTTATCGACATCCTCAATACAGACAAATTCAGGAAACACTCGACTTCTGATAGCCGGGATCCGTTTTTCTGATATTGTTCATTTCCTCTGTGTGGGATGTGACTTTATGGCAGCTAAAATAACCAGTTGCTTCCTATTTTTTTTTTCGAGGCTGTTTTGCACCAGTCTGAAGCCTGACGCAAGCAAAATCTCGAAAAAACAATGCTAGCTTTCAAAGCGTTGAGGTGCAGGCCTGCACACTGACGGACATACCGACCGACACTACTTTGGGAGTAGGAAGCAGCAGCTGCTGGTCGCCAGTTAGGAAGGGAAGCAGGGACACATAGGGCATATATTCCAGAACTTCGGGGCTTGTCCCCTCACTGTGCGGCCTAAGAAATAAGCCGCCCGAGGTCCGCGCTGTGGGTGACCCTTGGCGCCTTCGAGGTCTGGAGCCCTAGGGTAAATAAGGAAACGGGGCGCCTCTAGAGTTTTAAATGAACTCTGTTATTAGAAGCTTCAGTAGGGACCCTGAAAACAATTAACGTCTTAATTAGCATTTTAATGTCGCCATTATTATGGCGCGGCCTCTAGCTCGGCCCTCTACCTTACCTTCTCGCCGTTACAGGGAGGGGGATTGTATTTTTAGTTCATCTTTTGTGATTTTGAGTTGTTATCCTGTCTGATTCCAGCCTCGAGGGTTTGATGATGCGACCCGAGCCTGGCTGTGGTCGCCTGTCGGGGCTGGAGCGGGACCCTCAGCCAGGCCGGACCTGGGGGCTAACGTTTTCACAGTGCGCCCTGAGTTTCCTTGGGTTACTGCTGGGACCGCGCAGGAGGAAGCAAAGGGTTTTTCGAGCTAGACCAACAGGAAACACATTGACGGAAATGTTGCCATAGCCCATGGGGTGGCTTTAACTGGCCGCCCCCGCGTGCTGGGTGTGAAATCAGAGGAGGCCGCGGCTCCCCCAGCCAGGATTGGAGGCTCCTCGCGCGGCCTAATGCAGGCGTCCGGGCCGGAGCGCTGCCTGCGCAGCCAGGCCTTGGCGGTGCAGCAGCCCCGCTCCTCCCCAACACGCACACACCCGGTGTTCGAAAGTGCGGCCCACCAAGGGAGATCCAACGGGGCAAAAAGTTACGTATAAATCCGAGATCCACTGGTGAAAGAGGGTGGTGGTATAGTAAGCCCAGCAGGTAGTGCGCATTTTTTTCGGGGTTAAAGATATGTCTGGATTTAGTTCTAGGTGTGACAGCTGCGTGTCTGTGTACAAGGCTGTGTGCATCTGCGGTGTCAGGTGTGACTTTGGGTATGTTTGTGTGTTGATGGGAACGTGTTAGGTCCACGTGCCAGTGGGTGTATGTGAACGTGTCTGGTTGGGTGGCCTCCTGGCCTACCTTTGTCATGTCCTGGGCCCGGCAGCTCTGGGGTCTGGCCAGGCCGCTCCAGGGCCGTGGGTGAGCGTCGCTCTTTCCGCCCGCAGGCAAACCTCTACTCTGGAGCCCCTTCTTGCAGAGGCCCCTGCATAAAAGGAAAGGCGGCCAGGTGAGGTTCTCCAACGACCAGACCATTGAGCTGGAGAAGAAGTTCGAGACGCAGAAATATCTCTCTCCGCCCGAGAGGAAGCGTCTGGCCAAGATGCTGCAGCTCAGCGAGAGACAGGTGAGCTCGCTTGGGGGCCTGGGGTCGCCTCCGGGGAAGGGAAGGCTTCTGGGGCAGGGATCGCCGGGTCACCGAGAGAGAGGCGAGGAGCCACCCTGCCCTCTGGCACGTCCCGACGGGGGCTCGTGGCAAGTTTTCTTTCTCTCTTTCCTGTAGGTCAAAACCTGGTTTCAGAATCGACGCGCTAAATGGAGGAGACTAAAACAGGTATGGTCATGGTTCTGTTTCTATGGAAATAAATATTTTTATCACGTTATCTCAGTGCAAGGCTGTTATGGGTTGTATGCAAAAGTCATTTAAGAGACTATTTAACCTCTTCACCTTGATTAAAAAGACAAATAGTCCTGCTGAAATTCAGGATGAGTTGCTCAGGTGGCAGTAATGCTAAAAGCACCTAATGGGGTTCCTATATCAATTATGCTTGGGTTTTCACACACTGGCTAGTAAAACTCCCAGCTAATTGTTTTATAAATCCCATATGTTGTTTATCTAATTAACGCAGGAAAGATAAAGTAATTGACAGTAAATGACTTAAGCAGTTATCTTTGGGAGAAAATTGTTTCTTTTATTTACACAGCCATAATAAAACCAGGCAGAACTCAAGGGTAAATAGAAAGAAACAAACACCTTTAAGTCTTGTTTGCACTGTTTTTTTTTTTAGAAGAATTAAATGTCAGGGAGTTTAAAAATTATTTTCCATCTAATGCCAGCTCTTAAAATGAAATATAAAACTTGTAAGAAAATATTCAAGCCTGTTTGGAAAGTAGCTTAAACTTTCTAACAGTCTTTCTTCCAGTGACCTTGTTTCGCAATATGCGATAAAAAGTAAAGGGTAATTTAGTTTTTTAAAAGAAGGTCTATTGACTTAAAGCTAAACATTCATTTTTGATGTCCTAATCTGGATATATTCTGCATAGTTATCTGATAATTGCTGAATTGTTCACTTGTCATTGTATATACAGTTTATAATAAATACTTTGAAACAATGAGTAGAGAAATTTAAAGCAAAGTGGATTTTAAAATGTATTGATCATTACTTTTTCATTAAAAAGAAAGTGTCCCAAAGAATATTTTGAAATAGAAAATACAATTCCTGTAATTTCATTACTGTAATGTGATTTAAATATTTGCAGATTCACTCTCAATTTGTGACCTTGTACATCTATTTGTTGAGACTATAGGCTTGCAACTATATAACAAATAGATGTTGTAATATTTCTGTGTAGTATTTATATGCATTTTAGACAAGCATAGGATTAAAAATTCACTAGCTTATATACTTAATAGTTCTTGGTCAAAGGCTTGACTCTAGTTTACCAGAGACCTTAAAAATAGTGGTTTCTATGTAATATGGGGATATTTCCCAGAAATTTGCCCCAGATTTTAAGTAAATTGTAGCTAATTGTCTAAGTTCTCAGTTGGCAGCCGCCTTCCAGATACACATTTTTTTCTTTGCCATGATTTTTAAACGTGTTATACATTTACACATGTAGATGTTTATAAATTTGCTCCAGAAAATGACTGAAAAAAGATCCAATCTAATAATTTTGAAACTTTATTCTTAATTCACCATTTAGCATTCTTATTTTTAAAATGTCGGAAAGACTGTTAATTGGCAAGGTTTAAATATTTAAAGAATGAAGTTAAGGTGTCTCTGTAGTGATTGGATTTTCTTTCCCCCTTAAACTTTTGAGAATATTGCAACCATGGGTCTGGGCTGGTGTTAAGTAACCAGAATTCATGTTCAATTGGTATAATATATCACACTTACGTTCATGACTGGTTCTCATGTTTTAAGCATATAATCTTTGATATGACAGAAACTTTTCTTACAAAGTGAGAGAAAAGCACAAGTATGTATCTCGTGAATAAGATTATAAACTAAAAACAGTAAACTAAAAAGATAGAATAGGATGAAGAGACATTTTGATTTATTCCTCTCACTATCCACATTTTGTGATCCTTCCAATCTCCATTTTCATTTCCTTTATTCAGGAGAACCCTCAAAGCAATAAAAAAGAAGAACTGGAAAGTTTGGACAGTTCCTGTGATCAGAGGCAAGATTTGCCCAGTGAACAGAATAAAGGTGCTTCTTTGGATAGCTCTCAATGTTCGCCCTCTCTTGCCTCCCAGGAAGACCTTGAATCAGAGATTTCAGAGGATTCTGATCAGGAAGTGGACATTGAGGGCGATAAAGGCTATTTTAATGCTGGATGATGACCACTGGCATTGACATGTTCAGAAAACTGGATTTAGGAATAATATTTTGCTACAGAAAATCTTCATAGAAGAACTGGAAGGCTATATAAGAAAGGGAATCAATTTTCTGGTATTCTGGAAACCTAAAAATATTCGGTGCACTGCTCAGTTAACAAACCTACATGGAGACCTTGATTTTGGCTTAACAAATAGTTTATGTACCGATCTTAGGTGGTTTTGATAAAGTGACATTGTAGTGATTAAATTCATTCCTCTTTTAAAAAAATAAGTTGTTTTCACTATTTATAAAAAAGTAATTTTGAGCTTTTTGTTAAATTTAAATTTCTAAGTTACAGCTTTAAAGGTTTTAATAGGACCTTCTTGAATGGCTTTTTTGTAATCTGTGTATCTCCCACTTAATGGAAAGGCAAAGGGATACCCCAAATCCAGAGGTGCCTACATTTCAGGCAGCCTTGGAGTATTTTAAAATGAAAACATTCTTTACTTTTATATGACATTCTTATACGGCTGTCTTAAATCCAAAACCATTTCAGAGCTCTTGTCTCAGAGATGTGTGTTCTTTTTGTCAGAGATATAGCTGATAATCTTAAATGCTTGTTTTGCACTATCACTTAGTACCTGTTTGACCAAGGTGTTAAGGGGATAGTACCTCCCAATTCAAGCAGAGAAACTGACCTGACTAAAATTAATCGCAGATGAACTAGAAGTCACAGGTTAATTAAATGTAAGTAGATTGTAGATACTGTTTTATATCAAACAATGTTTATAATGTGTATATAGAATTGTTCACTGTAAAAAAAAAAAATGGCCAAAATGTTTTTTTTAATAAGTAACTTGACTGTAAAATAAAGCCGTCCGTGGGACGACTGACCTCGTTGCAAGTCTAATTCTTTGATTTTAAAAAATCTGCACACTTATTCTAGACCTCCTGGATGCCTGGCGCGGTGCTGGGCTCAGGGGACAGGAAGTGACTGGGGCTGCATCTTGTTGGGGCTCTCGCTCTGAGGCCCGGGACCGCGGCTGGGTGCTTGGAATGTGGGTTGGGGTCTCTCCCGGGGCGTTTGCCTTGGGGCTCTGCTCCTGCCGGCGGATGGCGAGCCGGGCAGGTTCGAGCCCCGGGCACACCAGGCGATGGGAAGAGCCGAGGCCCAGGCACGTTACGCTGCGAAGCGCGGGGCTGTCCGAACCCCATCGATTCGCTTCAGCCCCCGGGCTGGCCCTCGCCGTCCTTGACCGGCTGAGTCAACACCGCGTCATCTCTCGGTGGCCGGGGCTCAGGCGCCCGCTCCACTTGGCTGGGCCCGCGGTGGGGAGGTTCGTGTCGGGGGATGGGGGACCCTGGCCGAGAGGAGCGGGGAGGTGGTTTGCACTGAGAGCGGTTCTCGAACCCGGGGAACTTCAGAACCCCCTGCAGGGCTTGTGGAAACTCATTGCCAGCCCTGTTCCTGGACTTCTGATCTGTTAGGACTGGGCTGGGACCGGGAATTTGTATTTCCAGCAAGCGCTGAGGTGACACCAAAGCTGCGGCCCCGGACACCACCCCTGGGGAACCACTGATACGAGCGCTTGGGGGTGTGGAAGAAGCTGGTGGGACTGGCACTCCTCCCTCCCACCTGCTTCCCCCGTAACTCTGGCCAGCAAGAGGCTGGGGCGGAGGGCTGAGAGGAAGGAAAGGCGAGGGGGAACAGAAGAACGCGGGGCTTATCCAGGCTAGTGGGAGTGAGGTTTGATGGCTAAGCCCAGGGCGCAGGGTGGAGGAGGGGGCACCATGAGATGGAGGGAGAATGGGGGGCTGAGGTTAGGTGGGTGTGGGGGCCCAGGTTTCTGACTCTTCAGGGTATTGCTAGTCTGTGCCAGCTGCTTGCCTAGCTGAGTCATCAGGTCTCTGACATTCCAGGTAAACCATGACAGAGACCTTTTGGGGAGAGGTCTGGAAATCTCTCTCCCTAGCCTTGGCCTCCATGGAGGCCTCTAGTTGTAGAGTTGGGTACCTCCTGGCTAAGGACTTGTGAAGGAATGACCCTACCCCTGGCCTGGCTCCCAGGGCTGTGGTACCTCCAGATATGGACACTCAGATGAAGACAGTGAAAAAGTCATTGCTCTTAGGGACTTGTCATATCCTACCTCCTTAGATTCTAAGGAGGCCCCTGGAATTGCAGGGGAATTAAGATTTCTGAGAAAAGCAGTACTAGCCCTTAAGCAGAGAGGTGTGGTTAGACTTGGAAGTTTGAAGATTTGGGTTGATGTTTTAGTTATTGGCCTCAAATCATTTGTAGAATGAAGATGGTCTAGTTGAACCACACGAACCCCTTCCAGCTCCCAAATTCCCAACTCAGTTCATGCCGTCATTATTGTTCTCCCTACTCCCCATGTCTCCTCAGCCTGGGCACCCAAAGTGGCCACCCAGAGGGACAGCTTCCCTTTCCATCAGCTGTAGGCTCCAAGCTCCAGACCCTGCCTAACAGATTACATCAGGGTTTCAAAGGTCATAATCTGTCTCCTGAAAACGGGATTGTCTGTATCAGATTTTTGGAGAATGGGAGGCTTATGGACGTAATATTGAATTAAAGTAATCCTGAAACCTGCATGTGTGTTTCACTTCTGGAGATAAACCCTGGTTAATGTTTATTCTTGAGAGTAACTGTATCATGACTCTTCAGCAGAGAAATACAGACTAATGTATTGATTGACACTAGAAAACTCGAGGGGTAAAATCTAGTTTTAAAGTTGACAATTCCCTGAAATCAGGCTGCTTTCCAGTTTCAAGCTCATCCTAACTCTCTTCAAGTCGCTCCCATTCTGAATCTAAACATGTCCTTAAGAATCAAGAGCATGTTAACTGGAGGAGGTGCACTATTCTCAGGACACAGGTAGGCATTCACTTTTCTGAGGTACTCCATTGCAGATTGCCAATGAAGATTTAGAAATTCCTCCTACGATCCGGGCATTTTTCATTTGTTTGTCTTTTGGCTATTTCATGTCGAAGCAGCACGTATGACCTTTACAGCACAACTCCTGTCTTGTTTTTAACTCTTTTTATCAGGAGATTCAACTTGAAAACGGTTATCATTTAGCAGAAAGACAAACAGAAAAGCACATTTTTGTAAGCAAAACGTTAATGATTGGAAGAATTGCCCTAATTTCACCATGACAGTGTGTGATTAATCCCCTGGGTCGTGTACTTATACTTTAAGTTATTCAGTTCATTGGTCTTTGATATTCAGAACCCTTTCTAACTTAATATGATATTGATTTTGTTGGATGATGTACTTTGACTCTTCAAACAATATCACTTTTAGAGATGACTAGCCTACTGTGTAGTATTTTATTTAGAGAACTATTGCATAACATTTCTTTTTCTTACTTTTTATGGTTTTCTCAGGGTGAAAGCTGATAAGACATCTTGTGGGAAAAGAGGAAACCATCTCTGATAGTGAAAGTACCTTTTCTCTTTCAACTTTTCTGACAAGCTTGTGTGTGTGTGTGGTTTTCATTACTGTGAATACTCATCTTAGTTAATGGGGGCAGACAGGGATTCAAGAAAACTTATTTGGACTTGGGGAAAATGCATTTTGCTGGGGACAGAAGACACCAAAATTCCCACTCCAGATATATTGGCATGTGGAAGCTGATGAACTCAAAATCTCCTGATTTTGATTTTTTTTCAAGATCTAATAATCAATGATCCTTTAAATCTATGATGGGAGGTACTTACGTGACTACTTACAATATGGGACAGAATGTGAATGCCAAACAATCACCCAGGATGCTTCTAAATGATTGGGAGTTCAAGCTGGGCATGGTGGCTCATGCCTGTAATCCAGCACTTTGGGAGGCCAAGGTGGGCAGATCACTTGAGGTCAGGAGTTTGGGACAAGCCTGGCCAACATGGTGAAACCCTATCTCTACTAAAACTACAAAATTAGCTGGGCATGGTGGCACGCACCTGTAATCCCAGCTACTCGGTAGGCTGAGGCAGGAGAATGGCTTGAACCCAGGAGGCGGAGGTTGCAGCGAGCTGAGATCATGCCACTGCACTCCAGCCTGGGTGACAGCGTGAGACTCTGTCTCAAAAAAAGAAAAAAGAAAAAAAATAAATGATTAGTTCAGTATTTTGTGGTCAAAATAATCAGGTTGGACTGACATTTATTTTTTAGTCCATAGAGGTTTTAGGAAGTCCCAGTTGGGCTCTGTATATGAGCCCAACTAATTTTGTCCCTTGATAATGTATTTTTTGGTATTGCTGATAACTCCAGATAAGGAGCTCTTTGGAGACTCCTCCCACTCACCCAAAGATCTGAGACCCCAGGGCTACAGAAGAGCAGTTACCCCTTCACATGTGGCTGTAGGAAAACCAGAATTACCTCGATGTGGATACAAGCATGGCTCGCAGCAGGGGAGATGGAACCCCCTACCCTTCTCTTGCTGGCCGGGGCCCCGGGGGACACCCGCATCCTCTGCCTACGTCCCTCAGTTCCTAGAGCGGAGAGCGTCCGTCCCTGGCCCGCCGTGGGCCCCGAGTGTCAGTCAGAAAAGCTAGACAGCAGCCCGAGTGATTTCCTTCTTCTGAGATAGCTCTTGGGTTCGCAGTTGCAGGCGGGAAACCTATTCAGTCGGATGTACACAAATCTCTCTGGAGGGCTGCGGCGAAGGGACCTTGGAGCTGGCAGAGGCATTTCCTGTCTGCGGAGGATCTTGACTTTGGAGCATCCGGCCGTCGCCGCGAGCTGCCGAACACTTTCCTGCGTCGCTACTTTAAAAAAAAAAAAAAAGTCACTGCCAATATCAGGCGACTTTCCACATGAAAGCCAATGAGGCCGCTTCCCACTTTAAAACCATTTGTTTAAAACATATTTTCTAAGCATTCCTTAGACTCCTTTTTATTTTGGAAGGTGAGTTTGGTGTCCTTGAAAAACCTTAAGTATTCAAAAATCTCATTCTCTCTGAAGACAACTTCATAGATGAACAAGTATGGGAAACAGTTAACAGTAGAGGATCCCTCCCCTGATGCTCGCAGACGCTTGCAGTAAGACATGCTCATAACCTTGTTGATGTTTTTCTTTCATGGTTCATGCCCTTCCATCCTTCTGCTCCCCACTTTTCCTTCCTCATCTTATTCATTCCCTTTCTCTTTTCACCCCTTCCCTTTTAGGATTCCTCATCTTCATTCAGTTTACTTCCCCATTTAGAATAGAAAATGACTAATCGCTACTCTTCAGATGTCACTATTGGGGCCAAGATTTTCTTTAAATTTCTAGAAATGTTCAGCTTTTAGCTGAGGTGAGAATCCTGTTTGAGGGAAATGTTGCTGGAGTCCTAATGCGTTGCTCCCATCCCGCCAGGGATTTTTTTGTTTGTTTGTTTGTTTTTAAACAAAACAAAACAAGCAATAATAATAACATAGGCCGGGCACGGTGGCTCATGCCTGTGATCCCAGTACTTTGGGAGGCTGAGGCAGGCAGATGATTTGAGGTCAGGAGTTCAAGACCAGCCTGGCCAACATGGTGAAACCTCGCCTCTGTTAAATACGAAAATTGGCACGGTGTGGTGGCAGGTGCCTGTAATCCCAGCTACTCAGGAGGCTGAGGCAGGAGAATCACTTGAACCTGGGAGGCAGAGGTTGCAGTGAGCCACTGCACTCCAGCCTGGGTGACAAAGCAGGACTCCATCTCAAAAAATAATTAAAAAAAAATTAACATAAATAGAAGAGTAATAATCCCTGTGTCTCTAGGGTCCAGGCACTCAGTAGCACTAGAGTGTAACGGAGCTGACAGAGAGAGATGCTGCAATGAGGGGTGGACAGCAGATGCTGTGGCAGAGTCTGCCAGGGACTCCCAACCAGAGAAAAGGAAAAGGAAGGCTGTTCCATGGAGAAGGACGATCCTATACACAGGCCTGGAGGTGAAAGAGGGCAGGGAGTATGCATGACTGGACTCCAGAGATTTTAGATTTGAGAATTTTGAATGAGGGATTGTGGACCTATGTTCTTTCTACCCACCACAAAGTTCTCTTTGTTTTTGCATTGGCACTTTCCTCTCTCTGGAACTCTCTTCTCCCCAAATATAGCCTCATGGCTTGCTCCCTCCTCTCCTTCAGACATGGCCTTCCCTTGCCACCTTTTTACAATGCCAACGTCCTCTTCCTATCCCCGACAACAATTTAATTTTCTCTATTTCACTTAATGCAATTGGATATAATATGTTTACTGCCTTATTTATTATTTGTCTGTTCTCATTGACATATGAACATCATGAGGGTAGGGATTTTTGTCTGTTTTGTTCACTGCTATGTATCTTCAGCCTGACCTATTAGGTGCTTGTTAAACATACGTTAAATTAATGAATTACTGAGTGCGTACTATGTGCTGCTAAGTATTATGTAAGTCTTTCACCTGCTGTATATCATTTAATCATCAACGACTGTATGAGGTAGAGGCTGTTATCAGTTATCAACTCCATTTTCTAGATAAGGAAACTGTCACTGAGAAGTTAAGCCCAAAACCTCAATTACCATACCGGTCAATGTTGTAATGAGAAATTCCTCATTGAATCTGTTGCATTCTTGAGAAAGTATCAAATCAAGTCTAATTCTAGCTGTAAGAAGAGAGTTGAGGGTTTTTTTCCTCATCTTATTTAATCTTTTGCCTTAATTCAAGTCTAGCATTACATCTGGAAGGGATTATGATAGAGTATAGGGGATAAGCAATTTCTGTGTATGTAACATATTATTCTATTACATTAGGAAACTAATAAGCTGAGTGAAGTACCATTTCCCCCTCAGTTTTCTGGGGAAATGAGCATTATAAGATATACTTTATATCTTTCAAAGTGTTAAAAAAAAAAAAAAAAAAAGGTTGGCCAGGCGTGGTGGCTCACACCTGTAATCCCAGCACTTTGGGAGGCCGAGTCAGGCACATCATGAGATCAAGAGATCAAGACCATCCTGACCAACATGGTGAACTCTCATCTCCACTAAAAATACAAAAATTAGCCGGGCATGGTGGTGCACTCCTGTAATCCCAGCTACTCGGAAGGCTGGGGCAGGAGAATCACTTGAACCCGGGAGGCAGAGGTTGTAGTGAGCTGAGATGGGGTCACTGCACTCCAGCCTGGAGACAAAGTGAGACTTCGTCTCAAAAAAAAAGAAAAAAAAAAAATATATATATATATTTAAATATCCATATATATAAAATATCCATATATATAAAAGTTTGCCTCTCATCTGGCCCATTGAGGCACGTTCCACAAGGGACTCTGAACATGGCAGTGTGATGGCTTACTATTTGTGTCCCCAGCATCCAGCACTATGTTTGGCCTACAGTAAACTTTTAATAAATATCGTACTACAGAATGAAAGTGAAAGCCATGTGCCCTCCCTGAAGGAAAGGAGAGCCGTTTCTCTCCCTCCCCAAGCCCTGCACTCTCACTATACTTCCTATTCTTTGGCCACCAGAAACACAGCTTGCCTGAATGGCTTTGGGAGCACAGCAGAAAGCATACTGGGTAGGGGCTGTAAGTGCTACAGAGACACTTGCCAGGTGCCAACTTGGGCCACAGGTGAGGGGAGGACATATTTAGGTCTATTTAAGCCTAAACAAGCTCTAAAAGAAAATGTTCTCTCCCATCTTTTTACCAGCATAAATTTGAAGAGGAAATGCTTCTCTGGTTTTATTAGCCATTTTTCCCTTCCAGACTTGGCAATTTCATTCAATTTCCAGTTCACACTTCTCAATTTCAATCAAGAGTTTTATTTAAAATATACCCAGTTTCCTGGAAAAAAAAAAATGACACTATTTGGGATGGGCTGTGATCACTACTATTTTTATCAGCATCATCTATTCAGAAAATGGAAGCAGGAAATCCGAATATTTTTAAATGATTTCTGAAAGTATTTTATGAATTGCAAAGAAACAAGCGTAGAAGGAACAGAAAGTGTTTGCTTCACATGCTCTTTCAAAGTTTTAACTTTCCTTAGCTGCTTATGGAATCTACATTACTACAGACTTTCCATTAATTGTAGATTAGACCAGACTAATTCAATAAATGTTTAAAAAATGGACCCTGAGTGCAGGTTCAGACGTCTGGAGGAAATGACTTGACAGTACGAAGCTGGAAGGGAGTGAGAACTTATGATGATATATGGTGCTGTTGATCAGTTAATTGAAGGTAAAATTTTTAGCTTCACCAAGCAATTATCTGATCTCATTAAGGTCTTTAAAATCTCCTAAGTACCATTTTGCCTGAGGCAGCTGCCGCTTGTTTAGATGTTATTTCAGGCATTAAGAAAAACACAATGTTAATGGTGACCAGGGAATTTATGTATGCAGTTTCTGGTATATATTGTTCTGAATCTTAGCCATTATTCAGTATTATCCATCCTGTATCAACACGGAGCACTAAAATATATTTACATTTTGCATATATTTACATTTCATATTTGTTTGACTTTTCAAATGTATTTTAAAGCATGTTTACAAGATAGTTTTTTTTTTTACAAATAAAATTTGTCAAGAGATATGGATTGTCAATTTGTTTCAAGAAACTACTTATTAAAATATAACATATATTTTAAAAGCTCACAAATCATAGGTGTACGGCTTACAACATGACTACACTATGTAACTGGAATCCATATCTTGAAATAGAACATTACCAGATCCCAAGGAGCTCTCTTTATGCCCCCTCTAGATCACTATCCCCAACCCTACTCCAAGGGACTCCACTAACCTGATTCCAAATGGCATAGATTCATGTGCCAGTTTTTGAACTTTATGCAAGTAGAATCCCACAGTATTTTCTCTTTTATCTCCCATTCCTTTAGTTTTTAGGTTTTTGGTTTTTTTTTTGTTTTTGTTTTTGTTTTTTGGAGACAGAGTCTTGCTCTGTCACCCAGGCTGGAGTGCAGTGGTGTGATCTCAGCTCACTACAACCTCGCCTCCCAGGTTCAAGCAATTCTCCTGTCTCAGCCTCCCGAGTAGCTGGGATTACAGGTGTCTGCCACCACACCTGGCAATTTTTTGTATTTTTAGTAGAGATGGGGTTTCACCATGTTGGGCAGACTGGTCTCAAAGTCCTGATCTCAAGTGGTCTACCCGCCTCAGCCTCCTGAAGTGCTGGGATTACAAGAGTGAGCCACTATGCCCGGCTGCCCATTCCTTTAGTTTTTTGCTGGTAAAATTCATCCACATTATGGTGTGATGTTGTTTGTTCATCCTCACTGCTGCATAGTGGTCCATTGTATGAATTTTCATGTTAGTTTAAATAATGCATCTAAATATAAAAACCGTACCATAAAATTTACATTTGAAAATGACACTGCTCACATTTTGCTGGACTCCAGGACTCCTAGGTGTAGAGAAAGAAAGACAGCAGAAAGACCAGGAGCATTAGGCTGTCAAGAAACAAATTACTGCAACCTTTCACATATCAGAAGGGCTAGGAATATCAGTAACCAAAATATCACTTATTTTTCCCACTCAGGTGGGTTAAATGAAAAAAAAAATCACCTAGGTTGGGTGCGGTTGCTCACGCCTATGATTCCAGCACTTTGGGAGGCTGAAGTGGTTGGATCACTTGTGGTCAGGAGTTCGAGACCAGCCTGGGCAACATGGTGCCACCCATCTCTACTAAAAGTACCAAAAAACAACAACAACGACAACAAAAGCTCTAAAAAATTAGCCAGGCGTGGTGGCGGGTACCTATAATCCCAGCTACTCAGGAGGCTGAGGCAGGAGAATTGCTTGAACCTGGGAGGAAGAGGTTGCAGTGAACTGAGATCATGCCCACTCCAGCCTGGGCAACAAAGCAAGAATCCATCTCCAAAAAGAAAAAAAAAAAAATTCTAAAGACAACTTTATTTTAATTCTGGACATAGGTCTCCCTGTAGTTACAGTATTTTATTTCAGTAGTTTTAGGAATTTAGTTTGCATTCTGTTCCACTTTCGTTTTCTGTTGCTTTGACGTTTATGATTCTAAAGCTGCTATGGGATGGTGTGCTGGATTTTATGCCTAGATTTGCTGTGAAGTAGCAATGTGACTTTGGACATGTCACTTACCTCTCTGTTTCCTCATGATAAAATGAGGCTCTTGGACCAGGTCATCTTTTTTTTTTTTTTTTCTTTTTTATTTGAGATGGAGTCTCACTCTGTCACCCAGGCTGGAGTGTAGTGGCACAATCTCTGCTCACTGCAACCTCCGCCTCCCGGGTTCAAGAGATTCTCCTGCCTCAGCCTCCGGAGTAGCTGGGATTACAGGCACACACCACCATACCTGTCTAATATTTGTATTTTTTAGTAGAGATGAGGTTTCACCATGTTGGCCAGGCTGGTCTCAAATTCCTGACCTCAGGTGATCCACCCGCCTTGGCCTCCCAAAGTGCTAGGATTATAGGCGTGAGCCATTGCACCCAGCCTAGGTCATCTTTAATGTTGCACTTAACACTAAGATGCTATGTTTTTCTGTTCTATATCTTTCTAAGCAACATATTCATCCCTTAAACTTCAGTGGCTATGTGTTTTAGGTGTTGAGGGGAGTGAAGAATCTTTTATTTCACCGGCCTTCTGGTGTTCACTCCCTGAGCAGGACTTGTCTTATACTTAAGGTCAGTTCTAAGGTTGAATCAAGGCTCAGTCTCTATCAAAGCCTATAAAAGCTCACCCTAGGGAAGTGTTTCCCAGCTGTCCATATATTTTCAAACAAATAATAGGGCATTGAAGTAAACTCGAATGTTGATTATAATTTTTCTATCAAATTATTCAAGTATTCATTCAGAAAATATTTATTGAGCACCTACTATGTGGCAGGTGGCATGAGAAGCACTGGGGATATAAATTTGCATAAGGCACAGTAGGATGACTTTGAAGACCAGAAAAAACATCCTTTTAATTTCCAATATTCAAGGATGAACCTATTTTTATCCTAAGCATAATTATAATTTTGCTTGCTATATAATAATTTCATGCTGTTTAAGTTCTTGAGTTTGTCTTACAAAACTTTTGCCAAACAACCCATAGCAAAATATTTAATAACACATGGGCATTCCAAAGTCATAAATAAGAAACTAAGTGGACCTCCTTTTAGAGCATGTCCCCACAAATGCCCTCTTCTCTCCTCATTTCCATTCTGGGGTCAATGCCCACTTCACCTCCCACACAGTGCGGTTGAAATAACGATAACAGTGTCTCCAACAGATGGCATTATCTGGCATCCCACACCCAGGACTGTCATCTCTCCCTTGACATTTCCTTCCTCTGGCATTGAGGCTGTGAATCTGCCCATCTCCCCTGGTTTCTTCCAGGTAACTCCACCTTGGGCAAGGTTTGCATTATGTGTGTATATATATATCTATATTTACATGTATAACAGTATATGTATACATATTTTTAGAGGCAAGGTCTCACTCTGTCACCCAGGCTGGAATATAGTGATATAATCATAGCTCACTGCAGCCTCCAACTCTTGGGTGCAAGGGATCCTTCCACCTCAGGCCTGCAAGTAGCTGGGACTATAGGTGCATACTACCACACTTGGCTAATTAAAAAAAATTTTTATAGAGGTAAGATCTCTATGTTGTCCAGGCTGGTCTTGAACTCCCAGCCTTAAGCAATCCTCCTGCCTCAGCCTTCAAAAGTGCTTGGGATTACAAGCATGAGCTACCCTTTGGGCGCATAATATATTATTAGGTAGAGATGGCATGGTTTCTTAATTCTCTTGTTGGTTAATGTTGTTTTGTTATTATAAAATTTTCTAAAATGAGAATATTTTCCCTCCGTTTCAGTTTAATTCCTTCTAGAGTATATTCGTAGAAAATGAATCATTAAGCCAAAGGGGTGAATATTTGATAAATATTGTGAAATTACTTCCTGGGAAAGTTCTATGAGTTTGTATCAGTGGAGAACAAGGATTATTTCTCCGTATCTTCACCAATGGAAGTGCTGTTTTTCTAATCTTTCTTAATTATTTAGGAGAAGAATAGTATGCTGTATTTTAGTTTTATGTTTCATTTATTTCATTATTCCCAAAGGTGAATTTTAAAAATATTCTGGCCGGGCGCGGTGGCTCACACCTGTAATCCCAGCCCTTTGGGAGGCCAATGCGGGAGGATCATGAGGTCAGGAGATCGAGACCATCCTGGCTAACACAGTGAAACCCTATCTCTACTAAAAATACAAAAAATTAGCCGGGTGTGGTGGCACGTGGCTGTAATCTCAACTACTTCAGAGGCTGAGGGAGGAGACTCACTTGAACCTGGGAGGTGGCGGTTGCAGTGAGCCAATATCACGCCACTGCACTCCAGCCTGGGTGACAGAGTGAGACTCTGTCTCAAAAATTAAAAATATATATATATGTTAACCTTTTATTTCTTTATCTTCTTTAGTATAATGTTTTTCATGTCTTAGTCCTTTTTGTGGATTTATTTGAAGTTTTTTATTTTTTTATTTTTTTGAGACAGTTCACTCTGTTGCCCAGGCTGGAGTGCAGTGGTGCCATCTCAGCTCATTACAACCTCCGCCTCCCGGGTTCAACCAATTCTCCTGCCTCAGTCTCCTGAGTAGCTGGAACTATAGGTGCACGCCCCCATGCCCGGCTAATTTTTTGCATTTTTAGTAGAGATGGGGTTTCACCATTTAGGTCAGGCTGGTCTCAAACTCCTGACCTCAGGTGATCCGCCCACCTCTGCTTCCCAAAGTGCTGACATTCCAGGTGGGAGCCACCATGTCCAGCTGATTTATTTGAATTCTTTATGTTGGAAGATGTAAACTTTTTGCCTTATTTATTGCAAAAATGTTTCTCAGTTATTTAAGAAGATGTTTAGGAAAACGGAAAATTTTTGTGTAGTCAAATTTAACAATATCTCTTTTATTATTTCTTTCTTTTCTCGTAAGCTTAGAAAGATTCCCTCATTCAGAAAGCAAATGAACATCCACATACATTAAACAAAAACCCTCCCCCTAAAACTCTTCCTTCTCTCCCCAACCCCTCATTATTTTACGTTTAATGCTTAATCTACCTGAAATTCATTTTGCTCAACAATATCAAGTGAGGAACTAAAATTAAAAATTACCCCCAAATACCTAACTAAGTGTTCCATTCATGCAATAATCATTCCTCTTTGCCCTTTTCCTGGATTAAATGTGTAAAAACACCTTGGTTTCTGGACTAATTGCTATGTTCTTTCAATTTTGTTTTTGTATTTTGTATATCTGTGGCTGGGCTAAGGACTAGAATTTGCTTTCTGTAGCAGAAGGATGAGAGCTTCTGTTCATTCTTACATATAACCAGCTTTCTCCTTCTTCAAAGGTGTGAGCTGGCTTTTAAAACAAACAACAGCTAGCCTTCTCATCAGATTCTCTTCAGAGTCTACCATATCTGGGTTTTCCTGTTTATGACTTTTTTTTTTTTTTTTTTTTTTGTGAGACTGAGCCTATCTCTGTTGCCCAGGCTGGAGTTCAGTGACACGATCTCGGCTCACTGCAAACTCCGTCTTCCGAGTTCAAGTGATTCTCCTGTCTCAGCCTCCCGAGTAGCTGGGATTACAGGTGCCTGCCACCATGCCCGGCTAATTTTTGTATTTTTGGTAGAGATGCAGTTTCACCATATTGGTCAGGCTGGTCTCAAACTCTTGACCTCAAGTGATCCACCCACCTCAGCCTCCTAGAGTGCTGGGATTACAGGTGTGAGCTATCATGCCTGGCCTTTTGTTCATGACTCTTGCACTGAGGTGAAAGTGCTATCAGAACCTACAGAGCACTGAACTCAAGAAACAGAACATAGGACGCTTTATGTGTATCATTGGCTGAATCCTCTGACATGGAGGAGCAAGTGCCCTGCCTGCTAGTCCATTTCTATTTTAAATTATAGTGTACTACTCCAGTGGTGTATTAGAAAAAGTCTTTAGATGAAAAAAATAGCCAACACTTACTGGAGACTTATATTTTTTGCATTTTTTTTCAAATCTTTATGAATGTCCTCAGTAAAGTTAAATATTTTCTTTAATACATACTCATTAAACATTTTCTAGTTTATTGAAGTGAAATATTACATAAAATTAGCCATTTTAAAGTGAACAATTCAGTGGCATTTAGTACATTCAAAATGTTGTGCAAACACCACCTTTATTTGTTCCAAAACATTTTCTTCTCTTTTCCTTTTTTTTTTTTTTTTTTTGAGACGGAGTCTCACTCTGTCACCCAGGCTGGAGTGCCGGATCTCAGCTCACTGCAAGCTCCGCCTCCCAGGTTTACGCCATTCTCCTGCCTCAGCCTCCCAAGTAGCTGGGACTACAGGCACCCGCCACCACGCCCGGCTAGTTTTTTTTATTTTTTTAGTAGAGACGGGGTTTCACTGTGTTAGCCAGGATGGTCTCGAGCCAGGATGGTCTCGATCTCCTGACCTCGTGATCCGCCCATCTCGGCCTCCCAAAGTGCTGGGATTACAGGCTTGAGCCACCGAGCCCGGCTTCCTTTTTTTTTTTTTTTTTTTTTGATTTAGCTTTTGGTGTCCAGGCTGGAGGGCAGAGTGGCATGATCTTGGCTGACTGCAACCTCCACCCGCTGGGTTCAAGCGATTCTCCTGCCTTAGTCTCCTGAGTAGCTGGGATTACAGGCGCGTGCCATCACACCTGGCTAAGGTTTTGTATTTTTGGTAGAGATGGGGTTTCACCATGTTGGCCAGGATGGTCTCGAACTCCTGACCTCAGGTGATCCACCCGCCTCGGCCTTCCAAAGTTCAGGGATTACAGGCAGGAGCCATCATGCCCGATCTGTTCCAAAACATTATCATCTTTCCAAAATAAAACTCTGTATCCATTAAGCAGTCACTCCCCATTCTCTCTTCTCCCCATTTTCTGGCAACCACCAATCTGCTTTCTGGATGGGTTTACTTATTCTAAATATTTCACACAAATGGAATAATATAATATGTGATCTTTCATGTCTTATTTATAAAACATTAGCATAATGTGTTTGAGGCTCATCCACATTGTAGCATGTATCAGTACTTCATTCTTTCTTATGGCTGGACAATATTTCATTGTATAAATAAAACACAGTTTATCCATTTGTTAGTTGATGGACGTTTGGGTTATTCCCACATTTTGGCAATTGTGAGTAGTGCTGCTATGAACCTGTGTGTCCAAGTACTTATTTGAGTATCTGTTTTCAATTACTTGGGGTATATGCCTAGGAGTGAAATTGCTGGGCCATATGGCAATTGTATATTTAACTTTTTGAGGAAATTCTAAGTCATTTTCCATCATCATGCGCCATTTTACATTCCCACCAGCAATGTTTGAGGATTCCAGTTTCTCTGTCCTTACCAATACTTGTTTTCCTTTTATAGAAAAATTATAGCCAACCTCATGGGTATGAAGTGGTATATCTTTGTGGTTTTGATTTGCATTTCTCTAATGACTAATGATGTTGGGCACCTTTTATATGCCTATTTGCATTTGTATACCTTCTTTGCTTTTTTATTTTTTATTTTTGAGTAGCCAAGTGCAGTAGTGAGAAGGGGGAAAGAGTAGAACAAGGAGTTCGATCTATAACTGACTCTGAACAATGATTTGCAAATATTTTTTTCCCATTCTGTAGGTTGTCTTTTCACTTTTTAAAAATTGATACATAACAATTGTACTTATTTAGAGGGTACATGTGATATTTTGATACATGCACATAATGTGTAATGATCAAATCAGGGTAACTGGAACATCCATCACCTCAAACATTTATCATTTCTTTTTGTTGAGAACATTCCACATCTTCTAGCTACTTTGAAATATACAATAAATTATTGATAACCATTCTTTCACTTTTTTGATAATGTCCTTTTTTGTATAGAAGTTTTTAATTTTGATGAAGCTCCATTTCTCAATTTTTCTTTTGTTGCTCAAGCTTTTGATGTCATAGTTAAGAATCAGTTGTCAAATCCAAGATCATAAAGATTTACTCCTATGGTTTCTTCAAACAGATTTATTATTTTAGCTCTTATATTTGAGTTGTTGATTCATTTTGAGTTACTTTTTGGATATGGTATGAGGCAGCTTCATTCTTTTTTTTTTATTTTTATTTATTTATTTTTTTGAGACAGAGTCTCACTGTATTGCCCAGGCTGGAGTACAGTAGTGTGATCTCGGCTCAGCCTTCTGGGTTCAAGCGATTCTCCTGCCTCAGCCTCCCAAGTAGCTGGGATTATAGGCGTCTGCCACCAGGCCTGGCAAATTTTTGTATTTTTAGTAGATACAGGTTTCATCATGTTGGCCAGGCTGGTCTTGAACCCCTGACCTCAAGTGATCCACCCATCTCGGCCTCCCAAAGTGCTGGGATTACAGGCGTGAGCCATCATGCCCGGCCAAAGCTTCATTGTTTTGCAAGCCGATATCCAATTGTCCTAGTACCACTTATAGAGATTATGCTTTTCCCACTGAATGGTTTTAGCACCCTGTTGAATATCAATTAACTATAGACATGTGAGTTTATTTCTGTACTTTCTTTTTTTATTTTTATTTTTTAATGGAGTCTCACTCTGTTGCCTAGGCTGGAGTGCAGTGGTGTGATCTCAGCTCACTGCAACCTCCGCCTCCTGGCTTCAAGGGATTTTCATGCCTAGCTTCCCAAGTAGTTGAGACCACAGGTACACGCCACCATGCCTGGATAATTTGTGTGTGTGTGTTTTTCTTTTGAGACGGGGTCTTGCTCTGTCACCCAGGCTGAAGTGCAGTGTTATGATCTTGGCTCACTACAAGTTCCGCCTCCCGGGTTCATGCCATTCTCCTACCTCGGCCTCCTGAGTAGCTGGGACTACAGGTGCCTGCCACCACACCCCGCTAATTTTTTTGTATTTTTTAGTAGAGACAGGGTTTCACCATGTTAGCCAGGATGGTCTCGATCTCCTGACCTCAGGTCATCCGCCTGGCACAGCCTCCCAATGTTCTGGGATTGCAGGCGTGTGGCATCGCGCCCGATCCTGAGCTTATTTTCTTAAGAATTACATACCGTCTCTGTCGAAGAGGAGAGACCATTGGCACTTAATACGTTGTTTACTTTAGGTTTACAAAAGGTTAGATAAACAAAAAGACTAAAAATCTGTTTGTGCTAGTGAATGTTTTTTAATTGGTAACCCACAGTTAGGTTGATAGATATACTGAGCAATTTTTCTTGTTCACATGTAGTACTTAATTTTTGTCAAGTTTGTGACTGCTCAGTTTTGCATCCTCCTTTGTCTTCCTCTTTTCATGACCTTATTTCTTCAGATGAATGTTTTGAGGTTATTTTCTATTTTGAGAAAACTATACAAATCTGATTTATTATCACAATAGCTCAAAAGTAGTTCCTGTTGAAGCTGTCCACATTGTCAATACTGTGACCTCCTGTCAGTCTCCTACACTGGATGGGAAACTCAAGCTGAGATTTCTCCAAAGTGCTTCCCACAGTGGCTGAACTAATTTCAATTCCCACCAATGGTATACAGGCATTCCCTTTTCTCCACAGCCTCGCCAGCATCTGATGTTTTTTGACTTTTTAATAATAGCTGTTCTGACTGGTGTGAGATATCTCGCTGTGGTTTTGATTTGCATTTCTCTGATGACTAGTGATGTTGAGCATTTTTCATACATTTGTTGCCTGCTTGCGTGTCTTCTTTTAAGAAGTGTCTGTTCATGTCTTTTGTCCACTTTTTAATGTGGTTATTTGTTTTTTACTTGTTGGATTATTTAAGTTTCTTATAATTTTGGATATCAGACCTTTGTCTGATGCAGTTTGTGAACACTTTCTCTCCCATTCTGTAGGTTGTCTATTTACTCTGTTGATAGTTTCTTTTGTTGTGCAGAGGCTCTTTAGTTTAATGAGGTTGCATTTGTCAATTTTTGTTTTTGTTGCAATTGCTTTTGAGGACTTAGTCCTACATTCTTTCCCAAGGCTGATATTCAGAATGATGTTTCCTAGATTTTCTTCTAGGATTCTTATAATTTGAGGTCTAACATTTAAATCTTTAATCCATCTTGAGTTGATTTTTGTGTATGGTAAGAGGGAAGGATCCAGTTTCATTCTTCTGCATATGGATAGCCAGCTATCCCAGCATCACTTATTGAATAGGGGAGTCCTTTCCCCATTGCTTATTTTTGTTGACTTTGCTGAAGATAAGATGGCTGTAGGTTTATGGTGTCATGCCTTTTGAATGCATTTTTTTTTTCTTTTTTACTTAGCACAATGCATTTGAAATTTATCTGTGTTCATATGCTTATTAATAGTTCCTTTGTTTCTGAGTAGTATTCCATAGTATGCATGTACCTCAGTTTGTTTATTTATTTGCTACTTGAAGAACATTTGAATTGTTTTCAGTTGTTGGTGATTACAAATAAAGCAGCTATAAACAGTTAACATAAAGGCATTTGTGTAAACATATATGTTCTCATTTCTCTTGGGTAGGTATCTAGGAATGGGATTCCTGAATTATAGGCTAAATGAAGGTTTAATAAGAAACTGCCAAACATTTTCAGTTTTGTAGAGCCACCACAACGATTTACCACGGTCTTGGTGGCTTAAAACAACAGAATTTTATTGCCTCATAGTTCTGTGAGGCTAGAAGCTCAAATTCAAAATGTTGGCAGGCCCATACACCCTCTGAAAGTTCTAGGGGAGAATTCTTCCTTCCTTTTTTTTTTTTTCTGAGACAGACTCTCACTCTGTCACCTAGGCTGGAGCACAGTGGGGCAATCTCAGCTCACTGCAGCCTCTGCCTCCCAAGTTCCAGCAATACTCCTGCCTCAGGCTGCCACGTAGCTGGGATTACAGGTGTCCACCACCTTGCCCGGCTAATTTTTGTCTTTTTAGTAGAGACAGTGTTTCACCATGTTGGCCAGGTTGGTCTCAAATTCCTGACCTTAAGTCATCTGCCCGCCTTGGCCTCCCAAAGTGCTGGGATCTTTGGGGTATCGATTTTCTTCCTGGAAACCTTTGTGGCCGGTGGCACCTTTGCCTGAGTTCTTGTGTCCAGGAAGAATGAGATACGCAGACAAGTGAAAGGTGAAGACGTCGAAGGGGAGCTTTATTTAGTGTTAGCACAGCTCAGAGGAGACCCACAGTGGGTAGCTCCCCTCTGTAGGCAGGTTGTCCCATGGAGTGTTCAGCTCTCAGCAGAGAGGAGGCCCTGGAGAGGGTAGCTCGTCTCCACAGGCAGGTTGTTAAGGGCATCTCTGCAGGTCTCTGAAGCTCTCAGCAGAGAGGGTAGCTCCTCTCTGCAGCTAGTCCTACCATTGTCTCTCCATCCTCTGCCCTTTTCTTGCTGAGCCCAGGGCTCAGAGGGGACGAAGTATGTGCTGATTGGTCCATGGCAGCCATAGGTGGTCTGGAGGAGGCACCACAACTCCTCACTCTGGTCTGTTGGACTGGCAACCCAGCCCCCAGCCTTCAGGCCCTCTCTGGCCTGAAGGTGTGGCCTTACTGGAACCTGTTCCCTTCCCCCCAGGAATCTGTCTGCCTTCTGCTGCCATTCATGACCCCAGGGCTCAGCCCCAACCCTGCTCAGAGATTGGAGCAGGCACTGGGAGAGTAGAGAGGCCAGGCAGTGGGAGCAGACAACCCCAGGCCTGCAGGTATGGGTGGGGAGAGGCCTTCTTGGGCCCCCAAGGGTGCAGGCTACAGAGATGCTTGGGTCCTGTGCCTGGGAGGGTGGCTGCAGCTGCACCCTGGGAGCTACCACCCCTCCAACTTGGAAGCTTCTTCCTCTGCTTGTCCCTGGCTCCTGCCTGCTCTGTGGAGCAGGAGGCCCAGGTCTGCAGCTGCGGGTCCAGGGCCTGCAGTTGCACCCAGGAGGGCAGATCCTGCCTGCTCCTGGTCAGCCCTCAAGAGCGCAGGGAGGCTTGGATCCACAGCTGCAGTTTGGGTGCCTGTATCCCCACCCAGGGGCGCAGGGCCCCTGCCTGTTCAGTAGAGCAGGAGGACTAGGTCTGCGGCCATGGTGAGCTGCCATTCCTGGGATGACAGGCATGAGCCACTAGCCTGACCCTTCCTTCCTCTTCTCACCTTCTGGTTGCTCCTGCAAACCTTGGAATTCCTTGGTTTGCAACTGTCACTCAATCTCTGCCTTTATCTGCACCTGGCCTTCTCTCCTGTGTCTTTCTGTGTTTTTTCCTTTTTTAAACGACACTAGTCATTGGGTTTACAGCCCACCCTTATCAAGTATGACCTCACTTTAACTAATTATATCTGCAAAGACCCTATTTTCAAGTAAGTTCACATTTTTAGGTTCAGGGTGGACATGAATTTTGGGGGGAACACTTACTCAGCCCACCCTGGCTGTACCATGTTGCATTCCCACTAGCAGTGCCTGAGAGTTACACTTGTTCCCAATCCTCACAACTTCAGGCTTAGCAACTTCAGGAGATGGGAGAGTTTCATTAGAAGTCTCAGGACTGTCTCTCATTGGGCTGCTTGGCATACATGTGCGTTCATCCTTGAACTTATCGCTACAGCCCAGACATGGAACATGATGGTTGGCCGGGATGTGGTCATGTCCCTACTCCTAAAGGTAGGGATGGGCAGGGGTCAGTGCCACATGAATCATGTAAATTGATTGTGGATAAGGGGCTCCCTGGAAGAAAACTAGGGAGATGTTAATATAAGAAGAGGAACTGAATGATTGTCAGGTAAAAACAACTAATTTCCTCTACAAATAGGAAAGTGCCTTTTGCAACTGCCCTTATCAGCTTCCAACAACTGCTGGAATCAAAGCAATTGATTATTTTCCATGTGCCAGGCACGATGCCACGTGTTTTACATGGCTCCAATTTCCCCAGCATTCCTCTGGGGAAGATTCCACTACTCTCACCTTTTTTTGTTTGTCTTTTTCTTTCTTTCTTTCTTTCTTTCTTTCTTTCTTTCTTTCTTTCTTTCTTTCTTTCTTTCTTCTTTTTCTTTCTTTCTTTCTTTTTTTCTTTCTTTCTCTTTCTTTCTTTCTTTTCTCTTCTTTCTTTCTTTCCTTCTTTTCTTTTCTCTTTTCTTTTCTTTTCTTTTGAGGCAGAGTCTCGCTCTGTCACCCAGGCTGGAGTGCAGTGGCACAATTTCTGCTCACTGCAGCCTCCACCTCCCAGGTTCAAGCGATTCTCCTGCCTCAGCCTCCCAAGCAGCTGGGATTACAGGCGTCTGCCACCATGCCCAGCTAACTTTTGTATTTTTAGTAGAGATGGGGTTTCACCATGTTGGCCAGGCTGGTCTTGAATGCCTGACTTCAAGTGATTGCCCTCCTCAGCCTCCCAAAGTGCTGGGATTACAGGTATGAGCCACCATGCCCGGCTCACCCTTTTTACATGCAGAAAACTAAGACTTGGAGACTTTGGATAATATTCCAAAAGTCACATAGCTATTAGGGGGTACCCTGGATCCTGGGCCAGGTCTGCTAACATCGGTGCGCATTTTACTGTCCTTGTATCTCTCCCCAGTCTCCCAACTAGCCAGTCTGTCCCTGCCTACCTGGATTTGACCCTTTCATTGACATGAATAATTTCATGGAGTGGTAACTTTTTTTTTTTTTTTAAACATTTCAGGGCTTTTCCTAGTGATAACCTCTGCTTCCTGCTGAGTTCTGGATCTAGAGCACAGGCAGATTTTCTGCCCTTTCTCCCATAGCTACTGAACTCTGACTTTGTTCTGATGGAATGTCTGGGGCCCAAGAGAGATTTCTGTCCTTCACCTGGCAGCAGGAGACTGCTAATTTATATCAGAGTGTGTTTCTTGCCCCTTCCCCAGGGGCAGACAGGCACCACCTTGTCCTCAGACAAGACTCAAGGCATGAATGGGCTTCTCTAGGTATGCCTGCTCCACCCTAAAACCTTGGCATGTGCTGTAGGGCTGCACCACCAAGGGGGAAGGGTCTCCTAGGACTACTGCGCTGTTTCTAGTCTTTCTCATGCACACCGAGTAGAGGCCAGAGGGAAAGGTGGCAAGCAGATGGGGATTTCTCTGTGTCCAGCATGCTCAGGACTTCTAAACTGCCCTGCTAGCTTATCCTTTGCCGGTAAGAATTTGTTTTCTTCTTAGCCAGTTTTCTGATGATTGTCTGTTCTTCCCAGTCTCTGCCAAAAGAGGAAACAGCTGGTGTGTCTTGTCCCTCTTTGGAAGGACTTGTGAGCTTTAGGAATTCAGTTCCCTTGATTGCTTTGTATAATAGCTCAATTTGCTGATGAACTAAAACAAAACTATGGTTTTGTATGCCTTATAGGTTATCCATTTTTTAATATATTTATTTGACACATTGAGGGTTTTTTTTGTTTTGTTTTGTTTTTGAGACAGAGTCTCACTCTGTTACCCAGGCTGGTGCGTAGTGGCGCAATCTTAGCTCACTGTAACCAACCTCCACCTCCTGGGTTTAAGCGATTCTCCTTCCTCAGCCTCCCAAGAAGCTGGGATTACAGGTGCCAGCCACTACGCCCAGCCAAATTTTGTATTTTTAGTAGAGATGGGGTTTCGCCATGTTGGCCAGGCTGGTCTCGAGTTCCGGACTTTAGGTGATTTGCCCGCTTCGGCCTCTCAAAGTGCTGGGATTACAGGCGTGAGTCACCGCGCCCGGCTGTTTATCCATTTTTTTCTTGTGTATGCCAGCCTCACAGAGTGTGGGATATGAGAAAGAAAGGATCCTAGGGTTGAATAAACTTAAGAAATTTGTCATGCCTTATCCTCTTCTGGATATTTACGTGGTACATTCACATCTTAAAGACCCTGAGAATTCCTGCAGAATATATATATATATATATTTTTTTTTTTTTTTGAGATGGAGTCTCGCTCTTGTTGCCCAGGCTGGAGTGCGATGGCACAATCTCAGCTCACTGCAACCTCCACCTCCCAGGTTCAAGCAATTCTCCTGCCTCAGCCTCTCAAGTAGCTGAGATTATAGGCGTGCACCACCACACCTGACTAATTTTGTAGTTTTAGTAGAGATTGGGTTTCGCCATGTTGGTCAGGCTGGTCTCAAACTCCTGACCTTAGGCGATCCACCAGCCTCGGCCTCCCAAAGTCTTGAGATTACAGGCATAAACCACCACACCTGGCCTAGAGAAGTAAATTTAACTTTAACAAAGTGTCCCTAAAGTTTGTTTGATCATAGAACCCTTTGCTTGTGTAGCACTCATTATTTCCCTTAGAATTAATATTCTGTGAACACAGTTTGGGAAATAGAGGGCTGGATGTTGATGTTTTATTGTCTGGGAACCTGGAACCAAAATAGAAAGCCAGGATCCATAAAGATAGTAACAGAATTGTTGTGGGTATTTCTAGAACCAAAAGCCATCCTGAAGATTGGGTGGAGGTTCTGGGTGATACCGAGGCACTCAGCAATGGCCTTGGTCAGTAGTCCGTGTTTCATCTTGTATGCTATAACTTCAGAGATGGCCAGGTGTGGTCACTCACTCCTGTAATCCCAGTGCTTTGCGAGGCCGAGGCGGGTGGATCAGTTGTGGTCAGGAGTTTGAGACCAACATAGTGAAACCTCATCTCTACTAAAATTACAAAAATTAGCTGGGCATGGTGGCAGGCAGCTGTAATCCTAGCTACTTGGGAGGCTGAGGCAGGAGAATCGCTTGAATCTGGGAGGCAGAAGTTGCAGTGAGCAGAGATTGCACCACTGCACTCCGGCCTGGACAACAGAGTGAGATTCTGTCTCAAAAACACAGAAACAAAAACAGAAACAACAAAAGACTTCAGAAAGGATACCTGGATGAATGAGACACAAAGTCAAAATAAAATGGAAGTCTCTAGATCATTCCATGGACTCTCCTTTCTGACACACCCATCTCACTCTCTGAAACCAATAAGAAATCTCTTCCTGGCCCCTGTGTACAGCTTGCTCTGATGGCTGGTCCTCACCAACCCTGCTGTGGTTGGGGCCGACTCTGAATATGGAGCTGCTATTATCTAGTAGGGCTGGATGCGAACCTGTTTTGTGGATCTTCATCCTAGTTGTAAATTATTTCTCAGCCTCAAATTTAAACTCCTGGGCTTCTGGGCCCTGGTCTGCCCCATGGATTTGAGAGTGGGCATTTAGTCTCTCTGCTCTGTGCCCCTCAGTTCCATTACCATCCCTTGAAGTAGCCTAGACACCTGTTGTTTTCAGCTCCTTACATCCCTTTTATTTTTGCTCATGGGACACCACCTCTCTCCTCCATCCTATATTCAGGTGGGTCTGCCTGTCCGTAATTGCTGGTAGGGACCAAAGCTGGGGTTCAAACCCAAGGGGTCTGACTCCAAAACCCACTTTCATAAAAATTACTCTAGCTTGCTTCCTGGTGCCAAATTGCATTGCTTTTCATTGCATTTAATTTTTAACACTCTAGATCGTGAAATATACTACAGAGTTTCTCTCCAGTCATTTGGATAACCACATGTCAGATAATATTTGAGTCAAGGTTTAAGATTACACAAAATAAACCAAAGTTCTCATCTCATAACAGGGAAAAGTTTCATCTTACTAGTTTTAATAGTGGCAAAAAATGAAGGTTCTGTTTGAAAAATTATTTTTACTCTAAGATCCTTAGTCCTTTTTATTCCTCAACTACATCAGTTAAAATGTGGCCATGTATGATGATTAGGGAAGCAAACAGCTCTTTCTGAAGGATACTAACCTAATTACTCTGGAAATATCAACCATGAATCAAGAAGTATATTATGACTTAATTGTTCATTATACAAAATTTAGATAATCCTTCATTTCTTCCATGCCTTTCCTCTCTCCATCTAGAAGCATATTTAACTAAGTAATCAGAGGTACTAACTATTCACAGCCTAGGCAAGTGTGGGCAAATAACCACTGCAATAACACATTGGCAGCCTCAGAAATGACTGGCCATGAATAAGCACATAGCACTTAGTCTGCTCCTTCTTATGTGTTTGCTAATACATTTGCAATTTCATGCACAGTTTTAAATGTTAAGCATTAATCTGAAATGGGCACTGAAGCATCAATAAAGTCTACAATTTGCCCCCTTTAATGAAAATGCTAGATATAGATTTAATGCAAAACTAAACATTTGGCTCAATATGTTCTACTCCAGTAAATTAGCTAGTGTTTGTCATCTTTTTAAAAAAACGGGGGTTGAATGCCTCATTTCACATGGTTTTGTTAGGGACAGATAGAAAGCTGATAAACAACCCATTTGTTCTATGACAGTAGCTCCTAGTCACACTACTGGAGTTAAGCTTCAGTGCTCATTTCCTTTACAAATCCTGTTGTGAGTTTAAGTGGCCTGCTGTTGAATATTTGACTGAAGTGTAGCCTTGATGAGAGTGTTTTCCCAGAGGAACACAGACGAAGCTTTTTTGGACGGTGGCCCTAGAGCAGTGGGTTCTGAAATGACTCGGTGAACCTGAAAGGGAACAGAGCATCAGTGAGCCCTACTGTGTGCTATTTGAAACTGTCAGAGATGTTATCCCACAACAGCCCCAAAAGGTTCATGTAATTGCCCTCTACTTGGCCAGATGAGGAAACCAAGGGCTAGAGATGAAGCTGTGTAGCTAGGAAGTGATGAAACCTGGATTTGACCCCACTCACTATTCCACACTGTCTGGCAGCTGGGAGCTGCCCTTCTTCTATCTCTACCAGTGGTGCATTATTTGTCATTCAAGGAGCTTACACATGCCACCTCCTCCAGGAAGTCATTGCTGACTGCTCACTATTAACCATCCTTCTTATGTGTTTTTATTGTACTTTGTCTGTTTCCAGTGTAGTCCTTAGGACATTCTGCCTTTTGGTACATTAATTTTAATACCTGTCTGACTCTTTATAAGGGGAAGGGCTATCTCTTACATCGACCTTCTATATACTGCACGACTTTCACTATCAAAGGCACTCAGTAAATGTTCATTGAGGCTGGGCATGGTGGCTCACACCCCTAATCCCAGTACTTTTGGTGGCCAAGGTGGAAGGATCACTTGAGGCCAGGAGTTTGAGACCAGCCTGTGAAACATAGCAAGACCTCATCTCTGCCAAAAAAAAAAAATTTTTTTTTTGAGACAGAGTCTTGCTCTGCGGCCAAGCTGGAGTGCAGTGGTGTGATCTCGGCTCACCGCAACCTCCGCCTCCCGGGTTCAAGTGATTCTCCTGCCTCAGCTTCCCAAGTAGCTGAGATTACAATGGCGTGCTACCATGCCCAGCTAATTTTTGTATTTTTAGTGGAGACGGGGTTTCACCATGTTGGCTAGGATGGTCTCGATCTCCTGACCTCGTGATCCACCCGCCTCAGCCTCCCAAAGTGCTGGGCTTATAGGCATGAGCCACTGCACCCAGCCAAAACGTTTTTTAAAAAAATTAGCCAGGCTTGGTGGTGAGCACCAGTACTCCGAGCACCAGTACTCCGAGCTACTCAGGAGGCTTAGGTGGGAGGATCGCTTAAGTCCAGAAGGTCGAGGCTGTAGTGAGCTGTGATTACGCCACTGCACTGCAGCCTAGGTGACAGAGTGAGACCTGTCTCCAAAAAGAGTTAAAAAACTGTTCATTGAAATGTTTATAAAAGAGATGGTTCTCAATATCTCATATCCTATTTCCAGAATTATGAAGAACAGTACAGTCAAGGGGGCAGGTCTTGCAGTAAGCCTGGCTGAGTTTGAATCCCAGCTGTATGACCTTAGGAGAGTTGCAGAGCTTCTCTGAGTTTCACATTCCTTCTGTTATAAAGCAAGGATAGGAATAGTAGCTCCTGCAAAAGGTTGTTGCAAAAGTCCAATAAGAGAAGGCACACATAGTGCTTAGAATAGTGCCTGGTACATAGAAAATGCTCACTGAACCTTGGCTATTATTTTCCAGAAATGTTTGGGGATTTTTACTGCACAGGCAAGAAACTTTGTGGCACTGGTTGTTTACCATTTTAAAACATAAAAAAAAAAGGAAATATTTGATTTGATTAATAGTTGAACTGACAACGTGCAAGAACCATTTAATAATGACCAATCATTAAAGATTATGGAAAAAGAAATGATTTAAGAAGGCCAAGACCCAGGCCCAGGTATTGGTAAGCCCAGAACTCATCACATGCCTGGAGTCGACAGTTCGATCAATTCTAGTCTTGAATATGGGCGGGAGAGTTTTGTAAAAAAAAAGTTTTTGGGCAATATGCATACCGCTTTCTTTTTTTTCTTTCTCTTTTCCTGCCCCCTGGGCAATATGCGTACTGCTTTCTGAGAATGACTTTCCAAATAATTGTGTACCTACTGACGCAGGTGTCATAATTTCCAAACCCATCCAATCAATATGTACCAGAGAGACATCTGCTCACAGTTCAGAGAGCTAATTTGGAAACTCCAGTAGGCCATTCTATTCCTTGTTCTGGATAACCAACTAACTAACCTACCTGCCTATTTAACACTATTTGACTTGGGTAAGCCCCTCAACATCCCTTGGAACTTGAATCTTCTTACGGATAAATATGGATCAAAATATGGATACCTCTCCTTCCTTTCCCTCTTTGGACCTCAGTTTCTCATCTGTAAAATGACTAGGTGGCCTCTCAGTCCCTCCTCTGGCTAACCTTCCATGGTTCTGCCTCCTCTGGGATGCTGTAAAGTCAGTTCAATGATATTGACTAAGCTGCTGTGAACTTCCTGACCCAGAGCCCAGCTGGACACCAACTGACTAGGAGAGTTGATGGCCACACGGGGAAGAACTGCCTCTCCTCAACTGCCGGACAGGGAAAGGAGGGGTGGGGCAGCTGCTGATGGCTATGTCTTCCCCTGTGTCCTGGTCACCCGGCCTCTGCTTGCATGTAACAACTCTATTTTTGGACAGGGGGTGGGTGGCAGGAGGGTCCAAAGGTCTGAATTTTCTTAAACAGTCAGGCATCCTTGGGCTGACACGGTGTCCTTGCTCTCATCAAAGGACATGATGAGTGTATATAAAGTGAAGCTACATGAGCAGCCCATTGTGAAGGGAGGAGAAGGGCAGGAGGTCTTGTAGCCTAGACTCTTTGGCTCCAGATGGCTGGAAAAGTCAACAGCTCTAGACAGTTTCCCAAGCCGGCTGTGCACCAGCAGCACTTGGAAAGGTGGTTTGAAGTACAGATTTGTGGGCTGTAGCTTAGAACAGTCTGATTCAGTAGGTGAACGGCCTGAGCGTCTTATTTTTAGCAAACTCCCCAAGTGGTTCTCGTGCACAGCAAGGCTTGGGAATCCCTTTGGTTTAGGTCATGGGGAGATCAAAGCTGTAAGAGAAGAATGGCTCATGAAGCACATCAGCTCCACCCATGCTCCAATGGGGTCGGCAGTATGCGGCATCCCAGCTCATTCCAGCTGTGTCTTGGTTGTGTCTTAAAATCTCAAAGCCTCAATGCTTATTTCTAAAATGGGAGTAATACTGACAACCCTATAGTATCAATGTGAGGGTGAAATGGATGATACCCATAAAGCACTTAGCAGGGGGCCTGGCACAGAGTGAGCATTGAATAAATGTTAGCTATTGTCATTCTTCTTGTTGTTGACATTATTACGGAGGGCCAGGTGTGGTGGCTCCCACTTGTAATCTCAGCACTTTGGGAGGTTGAGGTGCAAGAATTGCTTGAGGCCAGGAGTTGGAGACCAGCCTGGGCAACATAACAAGCTCCTGTTTCTACAAAAACAAAAACAAACAAACAAACAAAAACAACCTGAAAAAATTAGCCAGGTGTGGTGGTGCATGCCTTTAGTCCTAGCTACTCAGGAGGTTGAGAAGAGAGAATCACTTGAACTCAGAAGTTGGAGGTTGCAGTGAGCTATGATTGTGCCACTGAACTCCAGTCTGGGCAACAGGGTGAGACCTCATCTCTTAAAAAAAAATTAAAAAGAAAGGATTTTTAAATTCTTAAAAAAAAAAAACCTAAGCAACAACCATTATTAACTTATGAAGCACTTGGCCATTCCTGCTGTTGTTCTCTTCCTTATTGTAGGATGGGTGTCTTAGTTTGGGCTGCTAGAACAAATATAACAGACTGGGTACTTAAACAACAAACATTTCTTTCACACAGTTCTGGAGACTGGAAGCCTAAGGTCAAGGTACTGACAGATCTAGTGTCTGGAGCGGGCTCACCTTCTGGTTCAGAGATGGCTGTCTTCTCACTAGGTGCTCACATGGCAGAGAGCAGAGAGACACAGGAAGCAGCCTCTCATGTCTCTTCTTAGAAAAGCATGAATTCCATTTCTGAGGGCTCTACTCTCATGATCTAATCACCTCTCAAAGTCCCTGCCTCCTAATTCCATCACACTGGGGGTAAAGATTTCAACATATGAATTCTGTTCAGTCCATAACAGTGGGGTAGCCCTGGACAACATCTAAGGTCTTGTTCGCTAGATGATTTGCTCCAGAGCCCCCAAGGAACTGCACTTCTAACACATTTTACAAAGATGACTCATAAAAGTAGGCTAAAAATGTTAATATTATTCTAACTGGGTGAGGAGTATTTAACTGGCTATTAAGATATTCCTTCAATTTCCTTAATATTTGAAATATTTCATAACCACAACAACAATAAACTAAGCTAACATTCATAAATGCCAGCTGATTTGTTCATGTTAATCCCAGCTGGTGTGACCTTGATCAAAATGGGTAAGCAGGCAAAATGGCCTTCAGGATCCTCCAGTTGTGTGACTATACTCCCCTCTTCTAGACCCCCATCATTCCCTCCCAAGTTCTTCAGCCACCCAAGACCTCCCTTCCTCAAGGACTTGTTCTTCCAGAGTCCTGATCTCATCTTGGAACTAGTTTGACTGGAGGTATTAACAGTTGATGGTGGCTTAATTTCGATTTCTGCTTTTTCTCATAAACCAAGTGGCATACACGTCAGACGCCTGCCTGTGAGTGATGAGGACATTTTGATGGAGGGTGAAAGTTGTACACTACCCTCGCAAACTACCAGGTGTAAAGCTGTTCCCTTATTGCAGTGGAAAGGTCAACCCCATTTCAATGTTATAATGTTCAGTTTCTGTTCAGAGCAATTCAGAATGGTGCCAAACAACTGCTCGATTCAGGCGTGTGTGTGTGTGTGTGCGCACGTGTGTGTGTGCGCGCGTGTGTGTGTTTAACCTGTCAATTAGTTGGTTGAAAAAAAAGTGATGAGTTGCCTTTATGTAAACAAAATAGCCAATTAATTGACTGGGATTTTCACTTTTTAACCAGTCATCATTGCAAAGACAAAGAGAACTTTTGCTAAGTTGCTTTTGACAATGTCACACAGTCAAACAAGCACAAATTCAAGGTGAGATTTTCCTTTTGTTACTATCCTCCTCTGGTGTGAATACCTAACCTGATATCAGATCTTTCTCTTCTTCCTTCACAGTCCTCCCGATGGGCTTTGATTCCCTTAGAGTCTTAGTTTTCTCCTGAGGAGGCACCTCTCTCCCTTGGATACCTGCAGCGCTGCCCAAACTTCAATCATTCCCTTATCGCTCTCCTGGTTTTTGCCATATCCATGTATCACCCTTCCTATCATTGAACCAGCTTTCTTTATATAAAATCACTTAGAAAATAAATTTATTTTTGCCAGGCACGGTGGCTCACACCTGTAATCTTAGCACTTTGGGAGGCCAAGGTGGGTGGATCACCTGAGGTCAGGAGTTTGAGATCAGACTAACCAATATGGTGAAACCCTGTCTCTATTAAAAATACAAAATTAGCCAGGCATGACGGTACATGCCTGTAATCCCAGCTACTTGGGGGACTGAGGCAGGAGAATCGCTTGAACCCAGGAGGCGGAGGTTGCAGTGAGCCGAGATTGCACCATTGCACTCCAGCCTGGGTGACAAGAGCAAAATTCTGTCTCGAAAAACAACAACAACAAAAAAGAAAATACATTCATTTTTAAAGAGAACTTTACATTATTACCATATATGGGAAACCGTATTACTCACCATACATACAGGGTAACCATAAAAATTAATATAGTGAAAACAAAACAGTGTTCCTAAATTCTAGCTGTATTCCCTAGTAAGAATCTTGACTTAAGACCTGCTTTCTCTAATAAAAAAATAAAGGGTGGCCGGGTATGGTGGCTCACGCCTATAATTCCAGCACTTTGGGAGGCTGAGGTGGGCGAATCACTTGAGGTCAGGAGTTCCAGACCAGCCTGGCCAACATGGCAAAACCCCATCCCTACTAAAAATACAAAAATTACCTCAGCGTGGTGGTGCATGTCTGTAGTCCCAGCTACTCGGGAGGCTGAGGCAGGAGAATCACTTGAACCTGGGAGGCAGAGGTTGTGGTGAGCCGAGATAACGCCACTGCACTTCAGCCTGGGTGACAGAGTGGAACTCCATCTCGGAAAAAAAAAAAAAAAAAAAGGAAGTAGCCAGTGTTAAACTTTAAAAACATATTAGCACCAAACTCAGATTTTTCCTCCTTGATTTAATTCAAACAACCAAAAAGCTAATAACCTCTTTAATCAACTGTTATTTAATGCCTACAGTGATCCCTTATGCTAAAAGTAGCCACATCCCACTCTTTGGAGCTCTGGATCCCTGCAAATGGTCTTCTAATCAGGCTACGTGGTTCTATTCTGGCCTTAACATCTTGAATGCCCAAGCCACCCACTCCCTTGTTAGCTTTGGAGTCTTGCATTCTTTCCCAGCGTCTTCTACAAGTCTCTTCAGGCCTTTGTACCTCACCTCACCTACCACTCATTCAGGTCCACACAGATGCTAATTTTGTGAGCATTTTTCCTAAACCCCGCCTCAAAGACTTCCAAAGAAGGCTGACAGTGTGTCACTTAGTCTCTCAGAGCCTCCCTTTCCTCATCAGCAAATCAAGGAAGTCTAATTCTGGCCTCACAGACTGTTGCAAGGATTAAATGATCCAATGGAGAGAAAGTGCCTTGCCCAATGGTCGTAATATGTGCTCAATAAGCAGCCACATGTTGTTAGCCATGGAGTCATCCTGTCTGACCCCAGTGCCAACTTCTTTCAAACAGTCAGTTCTTGAACTACCTCTTAGCCCTTGCGACGCACATTCACTGGCTCTTACAAATGCCAATAAGTTGTTGCTTTACTCAAACTCCTGGTCAGTGATGGCTGATTGTCTGGAATGCCATGTGTGTTTGCTTGGTGCATCTCAAACCTGGATTAGCTACCGAAGTCAAGGAGTCCTGTAAAGGAGTGTGATTGGAGAGCATGTCCTACTGTTCCCACCAGAGAGATTCATGGCTTCGTGGACAGCCTTTGTTTTTCTCCCTTGGTGGACATAAGTAGAGGGACAGTTTTTACAAGGGACTGTGGCCATTTGCTCTCAAGGGGCTTTGGAGTCTGCTCCTGAGTATGAGGCAGTAAGTTCCCAAGGTAGGATCAGTTTCTTTGTGCAAGCCTCTCCAGCCCGTCTTTGCCTTACACACTAGACTCTTGGAACCCAGGCTCATCCTCTTATAAAAGGATGCCAAGCAGAGGGTCATACAGTAAAGGGAGGTAAACATTCTTTTAAACTAGTTTATCAATTCAACACAGCACAGTGGTGTTGGGTTACCAGGGTCAACAGTCAGCAGTCACATTCCTCAGCTGTTTGATTGGGGCAATGCATTAACAAACAGCCAGGAAAACTCTTTCTGATTAATTATGTTGATAAGTTTTTTGTAGTGTGCTACAAGTTCTTTTAATTTAATCTGCTTGGACAGCAGCCCATTCAGGTGAAATGTCTTGACTTATCTAAAGAAGCACTGATGAGAAGGCTACTGGGCCTGGGCTTTTATTGTGCTATCATGTAATCATTAACACATGTGGCTACTGTTTTCCTGCATTGTGATTTTCTTCTGGAAAGGAAGGACATGTCTGTGGGGTGAGGGTATTAGGGAAGTAAGGATGAGGCCTGGCAGCAGTGACAGGAAAAGAGGGTGCTATTACTAGCTTAGCCTGAAAACACTATCTTTATTGCCAAGAGTAAAAGTATTTGAAAGCATTAATAATGACTTCAGTGAATACTCATCTTTTTAAAAAGAGCAAAGGATGACGAGGACATACTTCTCTCAAAGAGTGGAAATCTTCTGGATTAGGGTTGTCCAATCTTTTTGCTTCCCTGGGCCACAATGGAAGAAAAATTGTCTTGGGCCACACATAAAATACACTCACACTAATGGTAGCTGATGAGCTTTAAAAAATTGCAAAAAAACCTCATAATGTTATAAGAAAGTTTATGAATTTGTGTTGGGCTGCATTCAAAGCTATCCTGGGCCATGTGTGGCACGTGGGCTGCAAGTTGGACAAACTTGTTCTAGATCAAGGTTTCTCCACCTTGGCAATACTGGCATTTTGGGCTGGATAAGTCTCGATTGTGGGGTGCCTGTCCTGTACACTGTAGGATGGGTAGCCTCTTCCCAGTAGGTGCCAGCAGCATCCCTCTCCCCAACAATTGTGATAACCAAAAAGATCTGTAGACATTGCCAAATGTCTCCTGGGGCACAAAATTGCCCCCAGTTGAGAACCACTGTCCTGGATGTACAGATTCAAATCATAAGTAGCCTATTATGACTCTCTGCTGATCTCTTTCCATCACCTCATTTAAGACACAATTCAGCCGGGCTCGGCTCACGCCTGTAATCCCAGCACTTTGGGAGGCTGAGGCAGGCGGATCACAAGGTCAGGAGATCGAGACCATCCTGGCTAACATGCTGAAACCGCGTCTCTACTAAAAAAAATGCAAAAAAATTAGCCGGTGGTAGTGGCGGGCGCCTGTAGTCCCAGCTACTTGGGAGGCTGAGGCAGGAGAATGGCGTGAACCCGGGAGGCAGAGCTTGCAGTGAGCCGAGATTGCGCCACTGCACTCTAGCCTGGGAGACAGCGAGACTCCATCTCAAAAAACAAACAAACAAACAAAAAAAACGCAATTCAACACATAACTCTTCCAGGGTGCCAGTCCTCACTGACTTCTTTGTCATCTGTCCTCCCTACATTGAGATCTTGGGTCTATACTATCTTCTCCTTCCTTCTGTTCTTCCTCTTCTCCCTTCTTGTTTTTTCATCCACAGAACTCTGTTCTGAGCAACTGTTCAATATCAAGTTGCGAATTAACCAGGGAATTATTTCTCCCTTATATTTGTGACAGACGTCTATCTCAGAGGCAACCCAGACAAAATTTCCCAAATGGTCCAAAAATAAAATGAATATTCTTTGATTAAAAACAGATGTCTAGGCCGGGTGCAGTGGCTCATTCCTGTAATCCCAACACTTTGGGAGGTGAGGGGGTGGATCACCTGAGGTCAGGAGTTCAAGACCAGTCTGGCCAACATGCTGAAATCCCGTCTTTACTAATAATACAAAAATTACCTGGGTGTGGTGGTGTGCACCTATAGTCCCAGCTATTCAAGAAGCTAAGACGGGAGAATTGCTTGAACCCGGGAGGTGGAGTTTGCAGTGAGCTAAGATACAGCCACTGTACTGCAGCCTGGTTCACAGAGCTAGACTCAGTCTCAAAAACAAACAAACAAACAAACAGAAAAAAAAAACAAACACAGACATCTAGGCCAGGCACAGTGACTTGCGCCTGTAATCCCAACACATTGGGAGGCCAAGGAGGGAGGATTGCTTGAAACACGGAGTTCAAGACCAACCTGGGCAATGTAGTGAGACCCTGTCTCTATTAAAAATAAGAGAGAGAGAGGGAGAGAGAAAGAAAAAAAATACATGTCTAAATGGGAGCAATTTAAATTTGAGGTGAAAAGTAGCAGGAAGAAGTGGCAGAATTACAGAAATTAAAAATAGCTCACATTCTGCAAGCACTTAATCCACTATATGCCACGTGCATTATCTCATTTAATTCACACATTACCCCATTTTGTAGAGGAGGAAATAGAGTTTTAGTGAAGTGAAGAAATTTGTGCAAGTCCCCAGAGTTGAACTGGCAGTGTGAGGATTTAAACCTGGGCAGCTTGATCCTGGGGTGGGTCCTCAGCCCCTGTTCACACAGTTACAGTCCTACAGGGGTGGAAGGTCATCAAATGAGGCTGAGGACCAAGGGCAGGGTGACTTTTCAGGAGCTGTAAGAACAACTTGTCTGAATTCTAGAGGCCCCAGCTTTCAGTGTCTGGACCTATGCAAATCTACAAGTGAATGTGGTCCCATTTCTTTGTTTCCATCTGTCTTAGTGAAACTGCCTCTGCTTAGCGGTGTGGAGTATTGCTTTCCCAGTTTAGAAAGTTAATTTATCAAGGCAGCTGAAGTGAAGAATATGGTTCAAGAGGGTGCCTCAGCTAGCAGGTGCTGGGGGAGTGGGGTGGGGGCGGGGAATGTAGGGCTGGAGAATCAAGAAATAAATTAAATCTTTGACCCTTGATGACTGTGGGAGAAAAACACGTGTGGACATAGATCCAAAGCCTTGGCAGTGCCTATCCCTTACCTGTCCTAAGCCGCGATTTTTGCTCATTTTGTATTTCTCATATGAAAGCACAAAGTTGTGGTTTCCAATTTCTTGGTGGCAAAATTATGGGCAAACATTGAAAAAGAATTGAAAAATCTTTCCCCTTGCCATTCTTCCTCCTCCTCCTCCTCCTTCTCCTCCTCTTCTTCTTCTGTTTTTGTTTTTTGTTTTTTGAGACGGAGTCTCGCTCTGTTGCCAGGCTAGAGTGCAGTGGTTCAGCTCACTGCTGCAACCTCTGCCTCTGGGTTCAGGAGATTCTCCTGCCTCAGCCTCCCAAGTAGCACACACCATCATGTCTGGCTAATTTTTGTATTCTTAGTAGAGATGGGATTTGCCATGTTGGCCAGGCTGGTCTTGAACTCCTGTCCTCAAGTGATCCACCTGCCTCAGCCTCCCAAAGTGCTGGGATTACAGGCATGAGCCACCATGCCTGGCCTTCTCAGCACTTCTTTTGGAGAATTTTCCATAACTTAATGTTTGTCTCCCAACTAGACTATAAGCTCCCTGAGAACAGAGACTTAGCATCCCATATGGCAGCAGCACACAATGGCCTGGCACACAGTGTTTTATAAATACTCGTTAAGGGAATACATGAAGTCTAGACTGAGTATTTGGTTGATTTGGAAGCAATTGTGGGTTTCCTGCCTTTTAACTTTAAAAATGTGTGAAAATTTTCAAATGTACATAAAATTAGAATAATACAATGAACTTTTATATCCACATCACCTGGGTTCACCAATTGTCAAGATTTTGCCACATTTACATGATTTTTTCCCCCTTTTTTAACTTAAATTTTTCCCTAGCCTTCTAAAGGCACAGAAACATTAGCTACTATTCATTGTGTTTACTATGTGCCAGCAAATGTGCTAAATGTTTCTTTCTTTTTTCTGAGACAGAGTTTCGCTCTGTCACCCAGGCTGGAGTGCAGTGGCAAGATCTCAGCTCACTGCAACCTCTGCCTCCCGGGTTCAAGTGATTCTCCTGCCTCAGCCTCCTTGGTAGCTGGAATTACAGGTGCCTGCCACCACACCTGGCTAATTTTTTGTATTTTTAGTAGAGTTGGGGTTTCACCATGTTGGCCAGACTGGTCTCGAACTCCTGACCTCAGGTGATCCACCTGCCTCGGCCTCCGAAAGTGCTGGGATTAGTAGGCGTGAGTCACTACTCCCGGCCTAAATGTTTCTTACATATGTTGTTATTTAATCTTCTCAACAACTCTGCTATTTTAGAAAGGTGGACGCTGTTGATACAGTGTAAGTCACTTTATGGAGTGTTCCCACTTTAATAGATGGAAATTTGGGACTCCAAAGTTCATGTTCTCAACTACCAAACATTGCTCTTTATAGATTTAATCAAACACATTTCTCTCCCACCTGCTCTTTCTTCTTCATACCTACAGACTTTTAAATGTTTGAAACATTTTTATTGTGCCTAACCTGGAGGGCAAGTGCTCTAGTGCCTGTGAAAAAAGAACAGCAATTGGCTTTATTATTCTCCTAATAAAAAATCAATTTGGCAATAAACATTTATTGAACCCTTTTTTATTTATCAAGCACCATGTGAAGAGCTGGGGAGACAACAGTGAATGAAATAAATATTGTCTCTAGTCTTATGGAGCACAGTAGAGTCAGGTTCTCCAACAGTAATTCAGATAGTTTGTGGTTGGATCCACCGTATATAAATATCCTCTTGGCTTTCCAACTGAGACTGTGGGTTTACAATGAGCAAAGTAAGATGGAGCAGCTGACGCTGAGGGTTCAAAACAGTCAACTCCACTATTTAGAGGTTTCTTCTCTGACACTCCCCTCTACTTTTTTCCTTGCCCTCTGTTTCCTGACTGTCCTGGAGCAGTACTGCTTTCATCTCTGATTGGACAAAGGAAGGGACCAGATATGTAAGTCAAATTTACTCTGATAGCTACAAAGGTCTTCTGTGTTCAGTTGTGCAATTTGTGCACTGCACAAAGACATCTGGTTGAGGAGCTGGCTGGAGCTGAAATCCTGCTTGTGCCCCATTTGCCAAGGGGTGGCCCCAACCCGGGGCTCTGCCAGCCTTGAGAAAGAGCCTCTTTTTCTACCTACCGAGCTTCCCATGGCAGACACACAGGAACCATGGGTCTATGAGCTACAGAGGCATCCCGTGAACTTGAGGAAGCCCTCTTGGCCAACCTAGAAAGAGAATGGAAAGGGAGATCATTGAAACAGCTGGGTCAAATTGAAATTTTGGATTACGTGTGAAACTCACCATTTGTACTCTCCATGTCACCCATGGACTCAGTGGATGGAATTCAAAGTGCCTTCAGGTTTGATGGCAGTAAGAATGTCAGTTCAACACAGGAAAAAGGCATGGTGGTTAAAAGCATACACTTTATAGGGTATATAACGTGACTTGAGGGACTTCTTGCCAGCAAGTAATAGAAGAGAATAGGAAGAATTGGTAACAATTTTCAGGTGGTTTATTTCCTAGACTTAATTCCCAGTGTGAAGTGGATCGCCTCATCATAGTGATGAAGAGAACACCAACACTGCCCAGCCCTCTCAGCACAAACCAAGAGGTTTTCCACAGGGAGTATATTCACTGTTTTTATGATTGTGTGTAGTAATATTAATAGCTTTCACTTAGTAAGCACAGATACGTGCAGGGCATTGTACTGAGAATTTCACCTACGTTGCTTTATTGAATTCTCTTTATATCCCCATAAAGGAGGTATGATTACATTTTATGCATGGGGACACTGACATTTGAGTTACCTAAGGTCATATAATAAAGAAGTGGTACAGCAGGGCTTGAACCCTTGCCTTTTGACTTCAAAATCCACACCTGGCCGGGTGCAGTGGCTCACATCTGTAATCCCAGCACTTTGGGAGGCCAAGGTGGGCGGATCACTTGAGGTCAGGAGTTTGAGACCAGCCTGGCCAATATGGTGACACCCCATCTCTACTAAAAATATAAAAATTAGCTGGGCATGGTGGCGGGCACCTGTAATCCCAGCTACTCAGGAGGCTGCGGCAGGAGAATCGCTTGAACCCAGGAGGCCAAGGTTGCAGTGAGCTTAGATTGCACCACTGCACTCCAGTCTGGGTGTCAGAGCAAGACTCCGTCTCAAAAAAAAAAGACCAAAACCCACACCTGTAACCACCACGCATGCCTGTTTTGGGAGAAGAGTCTGTCCTGTTAGGTCTCTCTCCTGGCCTGGAGAACCTACCATGCACATCTCAGACTTCTGTTCAAACATATCAAACTTCCCCCAACTTGGGATCTTTTTTAGCTTTCTTTTCTTGAATACCCACTGTCTTCATGCATAAGTGATGAATAGGAATCCTTCTTGGGGCCGGGCACGGTGGCTCAAGCCTGTAATCCCAGCACTTTGGGAGGTCGAGACGGGTGGATCACGAGGTCAGGAGATCGAGACCATCCTGGCTAACACGGTGAAACCCCGTCTCTACTAAAAAATACAAAAAACTAGCCGGGCGAGGTGGCGGGCGCCCGTAGTTCCAGCTACTCGGGAGGCTGAGGCAGGAGAATGGCGTAAACCCGGAAGGCGGAGCTTGCAGTGAGCTGAGATCCGGCCACTGCACTACAGTCTGGGCGACAGAGCAAGACTCCGTCTCAAAAAAAAAAAAAAAAAAAAGGAATCCTTCTTGGGCAATGCAGCAAACTGGCCACTTTTTCTCAGTTAGTATTATCACAACTCACACTCATGTCACAAGCCACACCCCAGCCAAGGCCTTTAACCTCTGCCAACCTCATGACTCATCAGAAGCACTGTTATAAGTATATTAAAACATTTTGTAAGGGTTTTTCTGCCAACCTCAATAGTTCAGCAGAAAACTGACATAAGAAAATATTTTAAAAATCTCATAAGGATTTTTCTCTTTGACTATCTCCCCACAGCTGTCCACAAGAGAGGACAGTAATCAAAAAGGCAAGGTGTGTCTTTTTGAGTAATGGGATTTGGGAGGATCAAAGAGACTTCAGTTTAACAGGATGAAAAATGTCTTTCATGGGAAGTTGGGGCAGGAGGTGTTGGCACTGCGAGGTGGTTTGCATGGTCCTAAGATCACAGGTATGATCAGGTGTTGACTGTAATTAGTTTTTGTTTTGGGTTCAGGCGAGAGAATTGGTGTGTAATTCTTGGCTAGCGTGATATTTTCCTTCACCTTTTAAATGGCAGAGTTCATAGTTTTTGTAAGACAAAGTTACCAACCTCATGATAACAATAACTCATATTTGTTTTGTACTTACCCTTTACTGTTTATAGACGTTCTTTTATCTCATCCTCACAACTGCTTTGTGAAGGAGGCATATTCATTATTGGCATTTTACAGATGGCAAGATGGAGGCTCACAAAGGGTATGAAGTTGTGGCTGTGTAAGCTGAACAAGTGTAGAGAGCTAATGTGCAATAAGAAAACTACAGTTAATAATACTGTATTCTGTACTGGTGTTCGCCAAAAGAGAAGATTTTAGGTACTTTTTTTTTTTTTTTTGACAGGGTCTTGCTCTGTCACTCAGGCTGGAGTGCAGTGGTGAAATCTCAGCTCACCACAGTCAAGACCTCTGGGGCTTAAATGGTCCTGCCACCTCGACCTCCCAAAGTGCTGGGTTTACAGACATGAGCCACAGTGCCTGGAAGATTTTGGGTACTCTTAACACACACACACACACACACACACACACAGAGAGAGAGAGAAAGAGAGAGAGAGAGTTATCTGGGCACAGTGGCACATGCCTGTAGTCCTGTAGTCCCAGCTTCCCAGCTACTTGGGAGGCTGAGGTGGGAGTATTGCTTGAGCCCAGGAGTTCAAGGCTGCAGTGAGCTACTATGGCACCACTGTGCTCCAGCCTGGGTGACAGAGTGAGACCCTGTCTTAAAAATAATAATAATAAAATAAAATAAAGTAAAAAATGTAGCTATGAAGTGATGGGTATGTTAATTTGCTTGACTATGGTAATCACCTGGGCATGTGTATATACCTCAAGATAAGTGTAGCCAAACATGTTACACACCTTAAGTATGTACAATTTAAAAACAAGACGGAGGTTCAGGAAGGAGAAATAACTCGCTCAAGGTCACAGAGCTAGTAAGTGGCAGAGCCTGGATTCAAAAGTGAGCAGCTGCCTCCAGGTTGGGCTCATCACCATATTTCATGTACCCTCTAAATTCTCGTGGGGAAATCAGGATGCTTATTCAATCCATGCTGCATATAGAGGTTGTTAGGTGGTGAATACTTCTTGACCATTTTTGTTTCAAAGATGGGGTTTCCCCCAAATACCCCTGGCCTCTGTCTCACCTTTACTCTCCCCCTGGGGAGATGAGCGGGTTGCCTGAGTGTGAGAAAAAAGGGCACACATGGCCTAGCCTTTTAACTATACATCTTGTTCTGCTCCTCCAGGGGCAGGTCTTCCTAGCTGGGTGGGGTGGGAGGCCTTCGGAGTTCTAGTGCTCCAGAGTATGTGAGTCTGCCTATCTTTGGAGTTTAATATGAGGAGATCCTTGGCCCTATATAAGCCACAGTTTCCAAATCAGCTTATTAAAGGGTATATTTGGCCCCTATTTGATTATTCTCGTCTTCTTTCTCTGTTGATTTAGAACTCCAGATGGAGAAGAGAGTGTTATGTATCCTCACTGCACCCTCTCCCAAGAGCTACTGTGGAAAATAAAGAAAGAAATGTGGGTCAGGTGCAGTGGCTCATGCCTGTAATCCCAGCACTTTGGGAGGCAGATCACCTGAGGTCAGAAGTTCAAGACCAGCCTGGCCCCATCTGTGGTGGCGGGCGCCTGTAATCCCAGCTACTCGGGAGGCTGAGGCAGAGAATTGCTTGAACCTGGGAAGCAGGGGTTGCAGTGAGCCAAGATTGCACCACTGCACTGCACTCCAGCCTGGGTGACAAGAGAGAGACTCTGTCTCAAAATAAAAAAATGAAAAGAAAAAAGAAAGAAAGAAGTGAGTTAAGTATTAAGACATCATATGAATTAAAGACTCTTGATCTAACATTCAATGAATCTACTGGGCACACTGGCTCATGCCTGCAATCTCAATTGAAGTTGGGCGGGTAGATGGCTTGAGCCCAGGAGTTCAAGACCAGCCTGCACAACATAGAGTGATCCTTTTCTACCAAAAAACACAATATATCAGCCGGGCATGTGGCGTGCACCTGTAGTCTCAGCTACTCAAGAGGCTGAGGAGGCAGGATTGCTTGAGCCTGGGACGTTGAGGCTGCGGTGAGCCAAGATCACACCATTGCACTTCAGCCTGGGCTACAGAGCCATACCCTATCTCAAAAAAAAAAAAAAAAAAAAAAAAAAAAAAAAAAAAAAAAAAA
>NC_045442.1:40953522-40959378 GCF_002776525.5 Piliocolobus tephrosceles | reverse complement strand
AAAAGAAAAGAAAAAAGAAAAAAAAAAAAAAACCCAAAAACCCATCCAATGAATCCACTCCCTTCCAGGGCAATTGGTTCATCAGTTGAGTTAAAGAAGGAGAACATAGCAGGTACTTTGCTTACATGATCTCACTTAACTGCCGTAACAATCAGGTGAGATGAAATTTATTATCTCTGTCTCATCCATAAGGAAACTGTATCTTATTCAGCCAACAAATATTGGGTATAGCCCACAGCCAGACTTTATTCTAGGAGGCTCAGGAAGGTCATGGGAATTGCTCAAGACTGTATATAGCTGGTCAGTGGAAGAACTAGGATTTGAATTCGGGTCTGACCAATGCCATGGGTTAGGCTTTCCTTGGAGAGATGGGAGAGTGGGAACAAATAAAATAATGACAATAAACATATTGAGCCCTGACTTTATACCAGTATGAAACTTTATACCACTCAGTGCTTGTGATGCATTACCTCATCAAGTCTTTGCATCATCCTTACAAAGCAGGTACTGTTATCCTCATTGTACACATGAGGAACATGAGGCTCAATGATGTTAAACATGAGGCTCAATGAGCTCAGGAGTTCGAGACCACCCTGGCCAACATGATGGAACCCTGTATCTACCAAAAATATAAAAATTAGCCAGGTGTGGTGGTGCATGCCTATAGTCCCAGATACTCGGGAGGCTGAGGTGGGAGGATTGCTTGAGCCTGGAAGCTGGAGGTTGCAGTGACCTGAGATTGCACCGCTGCACTCCAGCCTGGGTGACAGAGTGAGACCCCATCTTTTTTTTTTTTTTTTTTTTTTTTTTGAGACAGAGTCTCACTCTGTCACCCAGGCTGGAGTGCAGTGGCATGATCTCAGCTTACTACAACCTACAACCTCCACCTCTCAGGTTCAAGCAATTCTGCTTCAGCCTCCTGAGTAGCTGGGATTACAGGTGCCTACCACCACGCCCAGCTAATTTTCATCTTTTTTTCAGCAGAGACGAGGTTTCCTCATGTTGGCAGATTGGTCTCGAACTCCTGACCTCAAGTGATCCACCCACCTCAGCCTCCCAAAGTGCTGGGATCACAGGTTTGAGCCACCGTTCCTGGTCAACCCCATCTTAAAAAAAATCAAAACAAAACAGTAAATGGTAACGCTCCAATTGAAGCCAGGTCTTCTCATTCCAAACTGATAGCCTATGTGTAGTATTGCCTTTGTTTTCCTGCTTTTACAAAGGTAGTTGGGAGACATAGCCTCTGATATGACATCAGAACACCTTGAAACAATTAATTAAAAAGTACAGATCAGCCTGGTGGATTTGCATGAAGGTACTCCAGAGTGGGGAAGGAAGGCAGAGGATGAGGTATGTGGGAGGAAAGGCTAGGAAGCAGAGTGAAGTGATTAACATTGGGTGGGTTGAACCAGGCTTCTTGGGAGGCATTTTCAGCCAGGTTTCAGCTGATACATGCTTGATGACAGCAGAGAAAAATAACAGGGCAAGTCTGAGAATCAGGGAAAATTTTTGAATGGCATGACTTTGTACATGGTAAGTCAGTTGTAAAAAAACAAACAAAGCAACAACAGCAAAACTCCATCTTCTCTGAAATGTAGGAATTGCCCTGTTGAAGAGATGGGCTGCATCCAGGTCCTCAGAGTTTTATTTGGGTGAACATTCAAGACCCAGAAAATCCTGGATTTTGTCATGGTTTTCTGTTGTTAATTAATTGGGGTGAATATGGGGTCATTTAATTTTTCTGGACCTTAATATCCTTATCTTTAAAATGAACGTGTATCCTCCAAAGTTCCATCTAGCAATAATATTTCTTCTCCTTTCTTTCAGGGCAGAGGACAATACCAGCCTCTGGCACACAGATGATGGTTGAGCAATGCTTGTTGGCTGGGTGTGGTGGTGCAATCCTGTAATCACAGCACTTTGGGAGGTCAAGGTGGGCAAATTGCTTGAGTCCAGGAGTTCGAGACCAGCCTGGGCAACAGGGCAAACCTCATCTCTACAAAAATAAACAAAAAATTAGCCGACATGTTGGTGCGCACCTGGGGTCCCAGCTGCTCAGGAGGCTGAGGTGGGAGGATCGCTTGAGCCCAGGAGGTTGAGATTGCAGTGAGCTGTGATTGTGCCACTGCACTCCAGCCTGGGAGACAGAGTGAGACTATGTCTCAGGAAAAAAAAAAAAAAAGTTGACTTGAACTAATTAAAGGCAGTGGTACTAATTGAAAAACAAATTCTCCCCGTGTGGCATGTCCTGCTTGCTATCTTGTTGCCTGTGCTCCATAGGTCATGTGGCCTTGCCCCTGAGTTATCTAGCTTGTCATCTCCTTGTTGAGGAAACCTCTCCCCGCCTTTCCCCACAAAAATCACTTTGCTTCCCTCATTCTAAAGTCTCCCTAGTATAGGCTCAATCTCTCTGTGAATCCCTTGCATTCTTAATTCTTCCTCTGCCTTCTAACTTTCCTGTTCTTAGGTATGGCTGAACTGGCGGTGTGCTTATTTTTCATTTTTCCTTTGATGAATGGATAGTGTCTCACTTGCTCTCTTCCTGGAGACTGAACACATGCTTGCATGAAGGGTGTGGAGGAAGCCATATGATTGAAGGGGCAATGTCTAGTAATGTCATGCTTTAATTGTAGGCTCAAATTTTAATGATGATTAACTTCTTGAAAGTTGATCTTTAGGCCAGGTGCAGCGGCTCACACCCATAATCCCAGCACTTTGGGAGGTTGAGGCAGGAGGATCTCTTGAGCCCAGGAATCTGGGACCAGCCTTGTAACATGGCACAACGGCATCTCTACTAAAAATACAAAAAAAAAAAAAAAATTAGCTGGGCATAGTGGCACACACCTGTAGTCCCAGCTACTCAGGAGGCTGAGGTGGGGAGATTGCGTGAACCTGGGAGGTTAAGGCTGCAGTGAGCTGTGATGTTGCCACTGCACTCCAGTCTGGGTGACAGAGCAAGACCCTGTCTCAAAAAAAAAGAAAAGAAAGTTGATCTTTAAAATGAAGTGTGTACAGTGAGAAGAATATTTCAAGGAGGAATGGTTCTTTCATATATTTGGTTTAAGCGGATTTATTTAGTATTATACATAAATCAACCATGTATTTGATGGACTTCTTCACTTTTCACTTATGTGGCTTAGCACCATACCTGCAGAGCCCAATCTTTCTTGCTTTTTCTTACCATAGGCATGAATACCATTTTATTATTATTATTTTTGAGATGGAGTCTCGCTCTGTCACCCAGGCTGGAGTGCAGTGGCATGATCTTGGCTCACTGCAACCTCCGCCTTGCGGGTTCAAGCCATTCTTCTACCTTAGACTCCCAAGTAGCTGGGATTACAGGAGCCCACCACCATGTCCTGCTATTTTTTTTTTTTTTTTTCAGTAGAAATGGGGTTTCAACATGTTGGCCAGGCTAGTCTCGAACTTCTGACCTCAAGTGATCCATCTGTGTCAGCCTCCCAAAAATGCTGGGATTACAGATGAGCCACTGTGCCCAGTTTCTCTTCTCTCCTCTCCTCTCCTTTTCCCTCCCCTCCATTGCCCTCCCCTCCTCGCCCCTTCTCTCGTCTCCTCTCTTCTCCTTTTCCCTCTCTCTCTTTTTAAAGAGCTTGAGTCTCTCTGCTCAAAATTTCAAACTCAGAAAGCTTACTCACCTGGATTACTTTCATCTGGGCTTCTGAGACTGCGCCACAGCCTTGGAACCCAGCTGATCTACTTGTTTGTGGCAGTAGAGCAGCAGATGCCCTGGTTGGCCTCCGGTCTCCAGTCTCTCCTTGTTCCTCACTAACAGGGCTCCAGCTGGGCTTAGGGCAGCAGGCTGCCCATGGAAGATCACATACCTCCCCAGAGCCCCTTGAAGCTGAAGTGTCTACAACCCAGGTCTGGCCAAAAAGATATCCATAGAAGCTTCCTCCGGGTGCTTTCAGGAGAGCCCCATTGTTTCCCTGATAAAAAGGTACGAGTCCAATCAGTACATGTGTTTTGCCCTTGACCCCTACCCTTCTTTCTGTGTGGAGTATGAGCACCATGCTGGAGGGGCAGCAGCCCAGCTTTCCATTGTGAGGAAGAAAGTTAGGCACTAAGAGTAGCGGAGAAAAGTTAGAAGGAGGCTGGGACCTTGTTTTCTGTAAGCAACTGCTTCAGCCTTATCTCAAGACTTCTATAATGTGAAAAAAAAGAGAGAAAAAACCCTATTTGGTTAAGCACTGTGTTCAGTTACTTGCAGCTAAGTAAAATTTTAAATGATGCTGTGGCTCATACTCGTAATCCCAGCACTTTGGGAAGCCGAGGCAGCCGCATGACTTGAGGTCAGGAGTTCAAGATCAGCCTGGCCAACATGGTGAAACCATGTCTCTACTAAAAATACAAAAAAAATTAGCTGGGCATCATAGCGGGCACCTGTAATCCCAGTTACTTGGGAGGTTGAGGCAGGAGAATCGCTTGAATCCAGGAGGCAGAGGTTGCAGTGAGCCAAGATCGCACTACCGCACTCCAGCCTGGGTGACAGAGTGAAACTCCATCTCAAAAAAAAAAAAAAAAAGGAAAAAGAAAGAAACTCCATCTCTACTAAAAATACGAAATTAGCCGCGTGTGGTGGCACGTGCCTGTAGTCCCAGCTACTCAGAGGGCTGAGACAGGAGAATCACTTGAACTCGGGAGGTGGAGGCTGCAGTGAGTCAACATTGCACCACTGCACTCCAGCCTGGGTGAGACAGAGTGAGACTCCGTCTCAAAAAAAAAAAAAATTTTTTTTAACTGATGCAACTAGAAAATAGAGGAAAATGTGAAAATTATAGGCCTCAGGAAACACTTGACATATCTTGACAATATTGGCAGCCAAATGTAGCTGGTTATTAATATATTTTGCCCGGTGTTGGTCTTTCCAGATTTTGTCAGTGATTATTTGGATCCTCTCTTTCTTCCTTTCTTTCCTTCTTTCCTTCCCTTTTCAACAAATTTTGCTGAACAGCTTCTATATCTATGAAACAAAATAGCCGTATCTGCCTTCAAATAATTATACAAATCTATAATTATGGAACAATCTAAATACAATAAAAGAAAATACAGAGGACAATGAGGATGTGTAATTGAGGGACCAGATCTGGTCAGGGAGGCTTCTCTGAGGGGCTGAGGTCTGCTCTGAGACTAGAAGGATGAACAGGAGTTTATTAGGCAAAGGTGGTGGCCAGAGTGAGAAGCAGCAGCATGCATGAAGGCCCCAGGGCTGTAGCGAGCATGGTGCTTTTGAGGAACTGAAAGTAGTGCCCTGTGACTGAAATATTGAGAGTAAAAAAGAAAGTAGCACAAAATTAGGCTGGAGACATAAACAGGGGCCAGATGATGCTGGGCCCTGTGGTCAGTTTATATTAAGGATTTGGGTCTTTATCCTAGATGAATAGGAAGTCACGGAAGATTCTAAACCTATAGGGTGACCTGACCAGATTTGAGTTTAACAAAACAAGTGCCATTCTAGTCATATGAACTAGAATGGACTAGAATGGAGATGTGAGGTGCAGGTGATGTGGGGAGCCCATTTAGGATACCAGACAGAGGATGTGGGCAAGGTGAGGGATGAGGGCAGCTTGGATTAAGGGGTGGCAGTGGAGGTGGAGAAAAGTTATGGGATTTGAATACTATTTAAAATGTAAAACTTATAGGGCCTGGTGCTGGAGTAGACATAGCTGTTGATGGGTGGAGGAGTTCCAAGAGGACTCCTCGATTCTGGCTTGCAAAACTGGATGTCCAGTAGGGAGTGGGGGTGGCATTTACTGAGAAAAAAACCTGGAGGAGGCCTGAGTTGGGTGGGGGGCATCACGGTGAGTTCCCACTGAACACACCAAGCGTGAGGAGCCT
>NC_045442.1:40934354-40953512 GCF_002776525.5 Piliocolobus tephrosceles | reverse complement strand
GGGCATCACGGTGAGTTCCCACTGAACACACCAAGCGTGAGGAGCCTGGAGACACCCATGGGGCTATGGGAGTAGGTGGTATGAGTAGGATCTAGTACTTAGCCAAGAGGTCTGGGCTGGAAGCATCAGCATTTAGATGGAGTGGATGAAGTCATAAATCATGAGATCATTTAAGAAGAGAAGACAGTGAACAGAGAAGGGGGCTTAGGACCAAGCTGATACTAAGATGAATAACCTTGTTTCCACCCTCAAGGAGCTATGGCTGCGTAGAGGTGATGAGCTACACACGTATGTAATTATAGTATCGTCAGAAAAGGACTTAATACTCTACCAATACCATAAGTGATGCATTCGGAGGAGGGAAACACTATACCAGCTGAAGGGATTAGCAACAGCTTCATGAAAACACATTTAAGACCATCTTTTTTTTTTTTTTTGGCAGGGGGGCAGGGTCTCACTCTGTTGCCCAGCCTGCAGTGCAGTGGCATGATCATGGCTCACTGCAATCTGGAGCTCCTAGGCTCAAGCAATCTTCCTGCCTCAGCCTCCCAGGTAGCTAGGACTACAGGTACGTGCCACAATTCTTTTAAAAAATTATAGAGATAGGGTCTTGCACTCCGAACTCAGGTGATCCTCTTGCCTTGGCCTCCCAAAGTACTGGGATTATAGTCATGAGCCACTGCACCCAGCCTTAAGACCATCTTTGTTGTATAGCTAGAATAAAGTGAGGTAGATGAGGGTAGTGATAGGCTTCCAAGTGGAAAGAGTGACTTGACAAAGGGTTTGAGGCTGAAAAACCAAGACCCATGGCAAATTTCAGGGAGTTCAGCTTATCTGGAGATAGAGTATAAGTGAGGAATCATTTAAAAGGTGAGTTGGAGCCAGACTGAGGAGGGCTGCAAAAATACCTGGCTGAGGTGCTCGACCTGTAGGAGTGGGGACCTAACTAAGGTTTGTAGGACAAGTAGGGGGAGGGTGCCTTGACTAAAGCAGTGATTGAAGAAAACTCCTGGATTCCCATGTGGGAAAAAATATGTGTGTGTGTGTATGTGTTTGTGTGTGTGTGTGTGTGTGTGTATATTTAGGAAACCTCATAGAATACAACCCTGGAAGTCCTGTGGGCTCACAGGAAATGGACAGTGGTTTGTCTCTGTTTCCCTGGAGACACACGCATGGTCTCTTGTCTTTGCCTCTCTCAGCTCTCCCATACTCTTTGCAGATCAGCTTTCTCTGTAAGGGCCTTGGCTTCTACTTTCCCTTCACCTGCTTTGCAGGAGGTTTGGGTTGCCATGGCACCCATTCTGACTCGGATCCACTGGATCTTGTATCAGACCCCACCATTATTTGCTGCAGTCTCTCTGCTGATCATAGCATAAAGACAGGCTGTACCTTTTGGTGACTCCAAATTGATATTCTAGTCACAATCAATACAATAATCTAACAGATCTCCTGATCACATTTCCTGTTGGTGGGTAAGTCTAGCATTTGCACAGATTTGCTGGACACAACTTGACTCACATTGTTTCCACATTTGTTTAATAACAGGTTATTATCTGCTGTAAGAATGAGGACAGGAACTGTGTTTGTCTTGTCTGCCACTGTGTCTATTGCTGTGTAACAAATTACCCCAAAACTTGGTGGCTTAACACAGTAGGCATTTATGATCTCACAGTTTCTGTGAGTTAAGGATTTGGAAGTAGCTTGTTTGGATGGCTGTGGTTTGGGTTGCTTATGAAGTTGCAATCAAGATGTTGGTTGGGTTGCAGTCATCTGAAAGCTTGAATGAAGCTGGAGGATCCACTTCCAAGATGGCGCACTCACATGGCTGTTGGCAGGAGGCTTCAGTTCCTTATGACATGGACCTTTCCATAGGGCTGCTTGAGTGTCCTCATGACATGGTAGTTGACTTTCCCCAGAACAATTCATCCAAGAGAGAGCAAGGAGGATGACATACACCGCCTTTTATAACCTAGTCTCAGAAGTCATACATCATCACTATTGCTACATTCTATTTGTTAGAAGTGAGTCATTAGGTCTGTCCCACACTCAAGGGAAAGAGGAATTAGGCTCCATCATTGAAGGGAAAATTGTCAAATAATTTGTAGATGTATTTTATATTTTTTATTTTTTTGAGACAAGGCCTCACTATTTTGCCCAGGCTGGAGTGCAGTGGTGCAAACACAGCTCAGTCAGCCTCAACCTCCTACGCTCAAGGATTCCTCCCACCTCAGCTTCCCAAGTAGCTGGAACTATAGGTGTGTGCCACCATGCCCAGCTACTTTTTTATTTTTTGTAGAGACAGGGTCTTACTGTGTTGCCCAGTCTGGTCTAGAATTCCTGGGCTCAAGTGATCCTCCTGCCTCTGCCCCCCAAAGTGTTGGGATTACAGATGTGAGCCACCATGGCTGGCTGCAGATGTATTTTAAAACCACCACAGCCACCGTAACTTTAGCACCTATTATGGTGCCTGACATATAGCAGTTAATAATGGCTTGCAAAAGGAACAGTTGTTCTCTCTCCTAAACTTGATTCACTAGCACTGATAGAGTGGCAGTCACTATAAGGCAGGCTGTCACACCAAGGAATGGCCATTTCAGGCTTCATTCAGCTTTAGTGTCTTCCCATGTGTTGTTCTATCAGGAAATGGTGGGTCATTTTGGGAAGTCGCTTGGCCAAGAACACAAATATAGGCTGCTGAGATCCCTTTAGATGTTGGCATAAAACTAGCCAAAGAGAGAGGAGGTCTCAGAGGTTTGTAAGAGTTGAGTTCTGCTAGCGAATTAGAATTTTTATTAAATATTTATAATAGGGGCTTCTAATAAAATTATTAATACTATTATTTTGAGGAACAAATCCTTTATATTTAATATATCTCTGAAGACTTGGGATCATTTGTGTCTATAAGATCAAACAGGGCAGGGTGCGGGCCTGTAATCCCAGCTCTTTGGGAGGCTGAGGCAGGCAGATCACTTGAGATCAGGAGTTCGAGACCAACCTGGCCAACATGGTGAAACTCTGTCTGCACTAAAAATACAAAATTAGCAGTGTGTGGTGGTGTGCGCCTGTGATGCCAACTACTTGGGAGGCTGAAACAAGAGAATTGCTTGAACACGGGAGATGGAGTTTGCAGTGAGCCGAGATTGTGCCATTGCACTCCAGCCTGGACAACAGAGCAAGACTTAGTCTCAAAAAAAAAAAAAAAAAAAAAAAATCAAATAGATTCAGGTCAGAGCAGATGCTGTGGAACATAACCATGGTGGAGCGGGAGCACAGTGGGGTTCTTTATTACAGTTCTTTGCATCCCAAGTATTCAAAGAGAAAAGAAGGTGGGTGTTAGGTGCTGTGGCCATGGACTTGACATTCAGTGGGGAGGAGTGCAATGAGCTGCAGCACTATTTTGTTGCTGTTGTTGGAGATGAGGTCCTGCTATGTTTCCCAGGCTAGAATGCAGTGGCTATTCACAGGCATGATCATAGCACACCACAACCTCAGACTCCTAACCTCAAGCGATCCTCCTGCCTCAGCCTCTCAAGTAGCTGGGATTGCAGGTATGTGCCACTGTACCTGGCTACAGCACCTTTAGAATCCACCATAGCTTTCATGCTGGAGCTGTGCTCTTCCTGGTCAGCCCGTAGCCAATGACAGAGCATGGTGAGTGCAGGCCTAGCTATTTCTGTCAAACGTGGGACTTCTCAAATGGCTCCCTGTGGAGTTGACTAAGATTCTGTCACATCTGTCTTGTGATCCTAGGCTCTCCCTGCCCAGTTCTGCTGCCTCCTCCTTTATCTTCCACGGGTGTCTCCCTCTCCCCAGTGAGCCTCTTGCTCTCTTGGCTTTATCTCAGCATTCCGGAGGACATGAATGACACAGGAGGAATGAGGCCGTGTGGTCATGGTAACCATTGGAAGACCTACTGGGCAAGCCTTTAAGATCTTCTAGCCCAGGCTTTGAGAACTAGTGTCTGCGGGATGGGGATCTTGGCTTTAGAAACTTATTTTGGAAGGAATTTCCAAATTGCTTACATGATATTGTAGGCCAAGGTGGAAGTTTGGGCGTCATTGTAGATGAGGGTACTGGTGTCAAGGCTCCCCAGGAATGGAGAAGAACAGTGCAAGGGGCTCACCAAACAAGCTCCTCAGAGAAGTCAGAACTGTGTTTCCCCAGTGCTGGGACACAGGGAGGCAGTCTCACTGTGTACTGCTGCCATTTGCAGGAGGTGACAGAGCTTGCCCAAGGAGGGGGCAGGAGATTGCAGTGGTTAAGTGCTTTGGAGACAAATAGGCCTGGGTGTGAGCCTGGCAGTGCTACCTACTAGCTTTGTGATGTTGGACATGTGACCTAAGCTCTTCATCTCTCAGCTTCCTCATTGGGAAGATGGAGATGATAATATAAGTCTACTTCTTAGATTTGCTGGGAGGATTTTTAAAACTCCTTCTAAAATGCTCAGCACTGTACGTAATTGAATCAGGTAAAGTTCTCAGCTGTAAGCAACAGAAACTGACTCAGGCTGACTGAAATAGAAAAAAGAATGGATCAAAAAGCCAGTGGGCAGCTCCCAGAATCCCCAAAGAGGCTAGAAAGGCAGCTCAGAGAACAGATAGAAATAAGGGCAGTAGCCAGGGCCATAGTCAAAATCCTGCTATAAATCCAGCTTGGTGAGGATGCTGCTGCTGCCATCATTGATCGCTGGATGCCTTTGCTGTTTCCCGTCATAGAACCAGACCCTGCCCTTGGCCTTGTTGCCACTGTTGCCTGGAAACGGGTGTGGCTGTCACCACTACCACTGCCAGCCCAGCCACCAGAATGGCTTCTCTGTGGTTCTCAGCCTCTTTTCTGCTTCCCCTCTCCTTCCCTTTCCACCTCTACTTTCCCCTTCCCCCTCTTCTTCCTCTGTCTTCTCACCGTCCCCCCCATCTATTTCTTTCTCTATCCTTCTTCACATTTTCTCTGTCCACTGGCTAGTTATCCTCATCCATTAGCTGTACCAAATTTTTCCCATTAAAGGAAGAAATAGGCCAGGCGTGGTGGCGCACGCCTGTAATCCCAGCTATTCGGGAGGCTGAGGCAGGAGAATTGCTTGAACCTGGGAGGCACAGGTTGCAGTGAGCCGAGATCGCGCCATTGCACTCCAGCCTGGGTAACAAGAGCGAAACTCTGTCTCAAAAACCAAACAAAACAAATAAACAAACAAAAAAACAACAAAAAAGGAAAAAATACATGACCCAATGATCCTTCTTCAACTTCCTTCCTATCTTCTTTCCTTCTTTAAATGTCTGGAAAGTTTATTTTTCTTCCTCACTTCAATCTGTCCTCCGCCTCCTTAATTCACTGTAACTGCCCTTCCCAAGGTCACCAGTGACCTCTCCATTGCTTTGCCAAGGCTGACTTTTTTGTCCTCCTTGACCTCTTGGGAACACTTGATCTTGTTGACTATGACCTCCCTTTGAGACTCTTTCCTTTTCTCGGCTTGGTGATGCCATGCTTTTCTGGCTTCCTCCTTTCTTGGATCTGATTATCTTGATATTCCTTGTGGGCTTTTCCTTATAACAAAGTACTACAAACTGTGTGTCTTCAGCAACAAAACTGTACTGTTTCATAGTCCTGGAGCTTGCAATTTGGAGATTAACATGTTGGCAGGACTTGTTTCTTGGCTTGTAAAGCATCACCCTGATCGGTGCCTTCATCTTCTGATGGTGTTCTCCCTGTTACATGCCTCGGGTTCAAATGTTTCCTTTTTATAAGGACGCCAGTCATATCGTATTAGCTTCCCTCCTCTACCATAACTTCGTTTCTGTTGCTTATAACAGAATACTTGAAACTGGGTAATGTATTTACTTATTTATTTATTTTGAGAAGGAGTCTTGCTCTGTTGCCCAGGCTGGAGTGCAGTGACACAATCATGGCTCACTGCAACCTCTGCCTCCCAGGTTCAAGCAATTCTCTTGCCTCAGCCTCCTGAGTAGCTGAGATTATAGGCACACACCACTACACCTGGGTAATTTTTGTATTTTTGGTAGAGATGGGGTTTCACCATGTTGGTCAGGCTGGTGTCGAACTCCTGACCTCAGGTGATCCACCTGCCTCGGCCTCCCAAAGTGCTGGGATTATAGGCATAAGCCACCACGCCTGGCTGAAACTGGATAATTTATAAAGAAAAGGAATTTATTTCCTACAGTTCTGGAGGCTGAGAAATGCAAGGTCAAGGGGCCACATCTGATGAGAACCTTCTTGCTGGTGGGGACTCTGTGGAGTCCTGAGGCAGCGCAGGGCATCACATGGTGAGGGCGTGGATGTGCTAGCTCAGGGCTCTTCCTCTTGTTATAAAACCACCAGTCCCATTCCCACGATAACCCAGGAATCCATCACCCCATGAATCCATGAATGAATTCATCCCTTCAGGAGGGCAGAGCCCTCATGACCCAATCCAAATCGTCTTTTAAAGTCCCCATCTTTCAATACTGCCACAGTGGGGATTAAGTTTCAATGTGAGTTTTGGAAGGGACCGACATTTAAAGCATAGCACTCGTCTTAGCTAATTACAACTACGTTGACTCTATTTCCAAGTAAGCTCCCATTCTGAGTTGCTGGGGGTTAGCACTTCAACACATAACATTTAGGGGAACACGGTTCAATCTATAGCACTCTTTAAACATTGCTTTCCCTTGGCCACTTTCTTAGGCTCCTCCCCTGAGAAACTTTATCCAAACTCATGGCTTTAATGACCATAAAATGACATTCTAAGGTAGCACCTTAGAATGATGCTACCCCAGGGTGTTTCTCAAACCCAGTTCTCTCCCTCAGTTCTGGAGGAACAGATCTGATTACCCAGCAGTCATATTTGGATATTTACAGGTCCCTTTTTTAATTCATTTTATGAGTCAGGATCTCACTGTGTTGCCCAGGCTGGAGTGCAATGGTAAGATAATGGTTCACAGCAGCCTCAAATTCCTGAGCTCAAGCCATCCTCCTGCCTCAGCCTCCTAAGTAGCTAGGACTATGGGCATGTGCCACCATGCCCAGTTAATTTTCTTATTTTTGTAGAGATGGGTGTCTATGTGGTCCAGGCTAGTCTTGATCTCCTGGGCTCAAACAATCATCCTACCTCAGCCTTCCAAAGTGCTGGGACTATAGGAATGAGGCATTGTGCCTGACCAAGTCCTTTGTGTAATGTTCCAGATTGAATTTATCTTTTCCTTAAAGCTGCTTCTCCTGAGTTTCTGATCTCAGAGACTGGCCCCATCATCTACCTTGCTCCCCCATGGTGGGAGATCACCCTGGAGGCTTGCTTCAGTTTATTACTCCCACCCCTTCCAGTCACCATGTCCTTCAATAGCATCACATGTTTCTTTTCTCTCTCTCTCTCTTTTTTTTTTTTTTTTTTTGAGACGGAATGCTCTCGCTCTGTCACCCAGGCTGGAGTGCAATGGCACGATCTCAGCTTCCTGCAGCCTCTGCGATTCTCCCACCTCAGCCTCCGAGTAGCTGGGATTACAGGCAACCCACCATCATGCCTGGTTAATTTTTGTATTTTTGTAGAGATGGGGTTTCACCATGTTGGCCAGGCTAGTCTTGAACTTCTGACCTCAGGTGATCTGCCTGCCTCAGCCTCCCAAAGTGCTGGGATGACAGGTGTCAGCCACTATGCCTAGCCTATTTTTATTTTTTGAATTGAACATTCCTTCATACTTGTTTTATATGGTCAGAATACTACATTGGTAGCAATGATTCATTTTGTTAGTCATGAAACAAACAACAACAAAAAACAATTCATACATTTTACTTTGTTTCTCAGAAATGAGAGATGTTTTAAGAATGTGTTTTCATGAGATTTGCCAAATATTTTTCATTGCACAATAGCTTTTTTTTTTTTTTTTTTTCCTCTTCCTTTTGGAGAATTGTTGGGTTGATGAAGCTTTTAAGATAGGTAAAAACAGATGTGCTGACACAGTTTGGGAAAGCAAAAACAATTTAACTTGAAGAAAAGCCCCTAGAGAAATGATGCTCTCCCAAGGATGTTCGAAACCCAGTTATAGGAAGTACTAAGTCTTCAGCAGACAATGTGATTTGGGTTAACAGCCAGCAGAGCTTGGGGAAACGCTGACAGTCCTCCAAATACCACAATGCACTGTTAGAATCAGACTCGCTATGTTGAAATTTAAGAGGATTTACATTTTAATTACTTGCTCAAAATTTGCCCTCACAATTGGTCCTTTAGGCGAATGTTAATCCCATTTACTTCTCTCTAATTTTAATGCTCCAAACCCCACCAATTTAGAGGAGGAAGTGTTCTTCCAAGTTTTTTAAGTGGTTTATTATATGATGTGAGGATATTTTTTTTCCTTAAAATGATATAAATGTTCAGTCCAAACATGGAGGTACCACGTAGGAGAAATGGAATTGAGGAATACCAGCTGAAAAAGCTCTTATTCACCCTCTAGTTCAATCCCAGCCTCACAAATTAGAAAACAAACCCAGAGAGGCAGAGAGACTTGCTTAAGGTCACATGGTTATTCATAGATCTAGAATTCACACTTTCTGGTGCCTGAACCAAAAGTCCGCTTTAATAAAAATTATAGTCAACATTTACAGAGCACTTGCTAAGTACTAGGCTCTGGGCTAAATGCTTTTCAAAACTTCCAACAGTTCACAAAATCAATGAAATAGAAAATATTTCAAATATAAAAGAAAAACATAGTCAGTCCTCTCTAACAATTTTTCTGTGGATGTTTCATTTGCTTTCTTAAACAGAAGCTGCTGACGTACATGCCTTTCCTCCCTTCCAGATTCAAAGTCTGCAAAGGGCTCCTAGGTGTACTCCACTGAGCTGTGTTTTGAAAGCTAAATAAGCATTCACTTATTCACAACAAAAGCCTGATCTATTTCTATTAAGGCTGCAGAGAGGTTTGGAAAGCACAGATTTCTCCCCCTTTTTCCTCCCTTAGTTTGTTCACCAATTACTTCTTCCCTCTCTTCCTTCTTTTTCCCTTCCCTCCCTCTCTCCCCAGCTTCTCCCACTTTCTTTCCTCTCTCTGTCTTTCTCCCTTTCTTTCTTCCATTCTAGAAAGTGAGGTGTTTTCCAGCACCTGTAATCTGCATACTTTGGGAGGCCGAGGTAAAAGGATTGCTTGAGGCCAGGAGTTTGAGATCAGTCCGGGCAACATAGCAAGACCCTACAGCAAATTTTTTGCATAAAAAATTTAAAAATTAGGCAGGCTTGGTGGCACATGCCAATAGTCCCAGCTACTTGGGGGGCTGAGGCAGGAGGATCACCCAGAAGTTCGAGGCTGTGGTGAACTATGATTGCCCATGGCACTCCAACCTGGATGACAGAGTGAGACCCCATCTCTATAAAACATAAAAAATGAAAAATAAAGATAATCCCAGCACTTTGGGAGGCAGGGGGCGGGCAGATCACCTGAGGTTAGGAGTTTGAGACCAGCCTGGCCAACATGGTGAAACCCCATCTCTACTAATAGTACAAAAATTAGCTGGGTGTGGTGGCACATGCCTGTAATCCCAGCTGCTCGGGAGGCTGAGGCAGGAGAATCGCTTGAACCTGGGAGGCAGAGGTTGCAGTTAGCCCAGATTGTGCCATTGCGTTCTAGCCTGGATGACAGAGTGAGACTCCATCTCAAAAGAAAAAATGGAAGTGAGGTATTAAGGCCTCTCTCTGTTGTGATTCAAAACTCTTTTTGATTTGTCTTGAACATGTAGAACGTTGGAAATGCTGGGGCCTTAAGCATCATCCAAAGGGGAGTGGAGGCTAGAGAGGTAAAGGATTTTGCCTGAGGTCAATGAAATGAAATCCTACCGAGATCAGACAGTGACTATAAAGCAGGACTCCAATCAACCCCAAGAGGAAAGCTACCAGAATAGCAAAGGCAAAGTCTAATTGGTTCTGGAGGTGTTATCCTTTTTAAATGACTTAATTCAATCTCAAACCAGCAAGCTCTTCACCTTCACTTGAAGGAGTGTAGGATCTTTTATCAGGAGCTTAAGAATGAAAAGCAAACTTCTAATCACTTTTTGAAACCCAGCTCTTCAAAATCCCCAGAGTTGAGGGCCAGGTAATGAGTGGGGCTTACACAGAGTAGGTTCTCAGAGATGTAAGGGTTGGGACTTGGAAATACACATGACAGGCGGAGACAGAAATTTTATTAACCTGTACCTTAAAGCCCTTTAAAAGGACATTTGATTGTGGAATGAAACCAACACATTGAGAAGACTCAAAGTGGGGAGAACTTGAAATTAGTTTTGCACTTTCGAATCCCAGGTTTCCAGGCCCTCCATCCTCAATGATTGGCTGGTGAGATTCTGAACACTGAGCCGTTTATTTTCCCATCCCCATAACTTCAGCAAAGGAATCTCTGAAGTCCGGTGTGGAAGCTCAATGCATGGACCAGACAGGAGGATCGCTTGAGGCCAGAAGTTTGAGACCAGCCTGGGCAACATAATGACACCCCCATCGCTAGACAAATAAAATAATAATAATTATTATTATAAATAACCAGAGAGAGAGTGAGCCTGGGAGGTAAGTAGCATGCCACAGATCACTTAGCAATCTAGAAACAGATTCTGAATTCTAGGTCCCACTCACAGAAGGAGAAGGAGAAAGTGTGAGAGCCCTGACTTTTGTTCTTAAGAGGCAGCTTTGTATGGTGGAGATTGCCTGGAGCCAGGAGATAAGGCCATGTACTTTCTGGGCCTCAATTACTTCCCTTGTAAAATGAGAAAGAATTGGTCCACATCACTGCTAACTTCCTACCTATATGTAAGAACCATGTGACTTTAGAATCATATTCAAATGGTAAAATGACATGTGATCCAATTGATTGATTGTTTTTTATTGTCTTGATTTTTCCCCCCATCCTGGTTTGTGGTTTGGCCGAAATGACTGAATTTAGGGAAATATCTTTGATGTCCCAAATTACCTGGAGGAATTTCATCTCACAATTTTTCTCAAAGGTCTTTAGGACTGCTGCATGTTTTTGAGATCCTTGCCTAGAAAACAATCTAGGAGCAGAACCCAATGAGAGGTCAACAGGATTTTTTTTTTTTTTTTTTTTTTAAGATGGAGTCTTGTTCTGTTGCCCAGGCTGAAGTGCAGTGGCACGATCTTGGCTCACTGCAACTTCCACCTCTCGGGTTCAAGCAATTCTCCTGCCTCAGCCTCCCCAGTAGCTGGGGCCTGCTACCACACCCAGCTAATTTTTGTATTTTTAGTAGAGGTGGGATTTCTCTATGTTGGCCAGGCTAGTCTTGAACTCCTGATCTCAAATGATTCACCCATCTTGGCCTCTCAAAGTGCTGGGATTACAAGGCGTGAGCCACCGTGCCCAGCCTTTTTTTTTTTTTTTTTTTTTTTTTTTTGAGACAGAGTCTTGCTTTTGTCGCCCAGGCTGGAGTGCAGTGGTGGGATCTCGGCTCACTGCAACCTCTGCCTCCCAGGTTCAAGCGATTCTCCTGCCTCAGCCTCCTGAGTAGCTGGGATTACAGGTGTGTCCCACCATACCTGGCTAATTTTTGTATTTTTAGTAGAGACAGGGTTTCACCATGTTGGCCAGGCTGGTCTCGAACTCCTGACCTCAAATGATCCACCCACCTTGGCCTCCCACAGTGCTGGGATTACAGATGTGAGCCACTGCACCCGGCCTGTTCAGCAGTATTAGTGAAATGTTTCCCCACCATGTTCAGTCTAAAGCCACACTTCTTCACCCCTACCAAGCCCTGCACTTTCTGGATCCTCCTTCCTTTCCAGCCTCCTATCATATCCTCTCTCCTCATTTAATTTATTTTGGACACACAGGCTTTCCTTTAGTTCCTCAAAGGCACAAAATTCTTTCCTAACTCAGGACTTGCGAGCTAGGAAGTCCTGAGTTAGGACTTTTTGGTCGCTTCCCTCATTTTTGGTCGCTTGGATGATTCAGGCCTGAATACCACATCATCAGTTGGGCTTCCACTGGTATTAATATTTGGACCTCCACTGACCACCTCATCTAAACTGAAATTGGACCACCCTATCCTTTCTCTTCAGAGCACTTAAAATTATTTGTGTGTTTAATATCTGCTTCTCTAACTAGACTGGAAAGTCCATGAAGTCAGAGGCTATCTCTTTTTTGTTCACCACTGCATTTCCTAGCATGTAGTAAGCCCTCAATAAATATTTACTGGCCTGGTGTGGTGGCTCACGCCTGTAATCCCAGCACTTTGGGAGGCCCAGGCGGGCAGATCACTTGAGATCAAGAGTTCGAGACCAGCCTGGCCAACATGATGAAACCCTAGTAAAAATACAAAAATTAGCCAGACGTGATGGCGAATGCCTGTAATCCCAGCTACTTGGGAGGCGGATGCAGGAGCATAGCTTGAACCCGGGAGGCAGAGGCTGCAGTGAGCTGAGACTGCACCACTGTACTCCATCCAGCCTGGGTGACAAAATGAGACTCCTTTAAAAAAAAGAAAAGAAAAAAATTTACTAAATAAATGAATGAATGCATTCACAGAACATTCCCAGCACAATCTGCTCTTATTGGTTGTTTCTATGTGACACAATCTACATAAACACTTAGTGAAATTGTCACGTTGACCCTGTTTTGGTATTGTGGAAACAGCTATTGGCCCTTGGATAAGTTGGCAAGGATTCCAGTGTGTGTTTATTCAGACTGAATGGGCCTGTTTAGGGGCTCAGTAAGAACCCCAGGAGCCAGTTAATGCAAACTCAGTTCTCTCAATCTGACTTCTTGTAAAATTTCAGAGACATTCTCTTGGCCAAGAAGATAACTGAGATTTCAAGTTAGAACTGTAGTATCCTTAAGAGAGAAAATCAAGTGACTCTCAAGTGACCGATTTTGCCTGAGTAAAATCGGAATTAAATCATATGTGGAATTACGACAGAGTCACTGGATGGCAATCAGTTTTGTTTTGTTTTTCTGGGACCACATGAAAAAGAGGTTATTTATTAAGAATGGAATAGTTCCTTTAAAATTCTGTAGCAATCATGTCTCTCTCTTTTTTTTTTCCTTCCAGTCCATGGAAAGTGTTATCTCAGGCAGCTTTGTGCAGGAAGTTGGGTTTATCACTTCCTCACAGTTGCAGTTTGTCTAGGACTTAGTTACATGCTATCAGATTGCATCAAAATGTAGGCCTTTGTGTGTTTAACTCATCAAAGGAATGGGCCCTCAGGACTTGATATCACTTCACTGCATACGCAGCCATGTAGCAAAACAAAGCCTATCTAAACAGGACACAACTATTTCTGTTGTGTGGCAGCTCCGCTAGCTCGCGCTTTCAGAAATGGTTGGGTTTTGGGTTTCAGGTGTCTGCACTGTTTCACTTCTTCTTTTTATATTTATATCTTTTTAGAATTGCAGTCATTTGCCTGGTTATGTGCGAGGAAGGAAAACCCAAAATATTACCTATGAGGGAGGAGGTAAGATTGCCCCAATCCAGTGTCAGTTGGAGGTAGAACTAACCCTCACCTCATCTTCTTGCTATTCACTGGAGAACTCAGTTGCTGCGGTCTCGGTAGTCTGGGCTGCAGGGCTGGCCATGTGGGGGTTTCAAACCTTGACTTCTCTGGGTCGTGGGGCAATTATTTCACCTCTGAGCTTCAGTGTTCCCATCTGAAAAATGAAGTTAATAATAGCACCTGCCTCATAGCTTCATGACATGGAATAAATGACACAGATTAAAGAATATATGAAGAGCGCTTATAAAAAGTGCTCACCATGGGAGAGAGATCAGGATTTTAAAGCCTGAGGGGATACCACACCCTAGGCCCTGCGAGAGCAGCAGCAAGACAAGCAGGCAGGGCAGCCAGTCCCAGGCTGGGCAAAGTTTCTCAGGCTGTACTTCCACCTTTGGGGCCTCGTTACTATTTTCTTCTCCGTGGAGTTCCCTCTTCTCTGTGGTGGGCTTTCTGCCAGATGCTGCCTCTATTGGTGGCCACAGGAAGCCAATGCAACTGTGAAGTAATACTTCTGCCTCAGGCCTGGCTCCGCCCTGTTGACCAAGGGTTTTTAGAGCTGCTCAGCCAACTCTTTTTAATGCCTTGCCTAAAAAGGACTTCTCACCCAGCCCTGCTGCACTAGGATATGGCTGGCTGCCCCGGAGGCTTCGGACAGAAAGTTTTCTGGAGAGCGAAAGGGTGGAGCGGACGTCTCCCTCTCAGCTCAATTCTTCGGGAGTTTGGGGTATCACTTTGTCGCAAGTCTCTCATATGATGCTCATTTACCAAAAGCAGGTGTCAAAGGAAGAGGGAGAGAGCGTGATTCTATACAATCTCTTTGAGCCAGTGGAATAGAATGAGGCACTCTTTAAAAAATGATTTGCATCAGGAAGTATGCGAACTTTCACAGGCCAATGACCGGAAAGAAATTTAAGTTACACCTACAAAACTGTATGCTTTAAGAAGGTAAATGGTTTTTCTTTTTTCTTTTTTAAAATCTGAAACGATTTTGCATAGAAAATTGAAACCAGCCTAAGGGTTTGTTGCTGCTTTTTTTTTTTTTTTTTTTTTGCCTCACTTAGCCAGAGAGACTTTATTGCTTCTTTACACATTGGTTATTCACTGATAGCTTGCTGTCTTCATAGCTTCCTGCCATCCAGCCCCTGAGGTGGCAGGTGTCCTGTGAGCCACACTCTGCCTCAGCTGTTTAGAGAATCACTTTGGACACCAGTCACCTCCATTCAGTGCCGCTGGCTTAGGGTTGGTGCCACAGGTTCCCATCCATTGGATTTTGCCTCTATCTAGCCCCTGGGATGGGCTCTTAGGCTGTCTTTTCAGCTTTTGCCCTTAGTATAATAGCACATGATACTGTGGAATAGCCATAACCACTCAGATCTGTTTCTTAGACTCCTCTTAATGGCCACAGGGTCAGTTTCACCTCACCCTCAAATCCTAAGCAGGACACAGATTCCCTGTGTGGTTCTGGTATCCTGGGCTTCCCCTTGACTAGGAATAGAGTTGGGACATTTGCCTACAGCCCTCTTAGGATAAGTGTGACTGCTAAGTGAAGACCAGCACTTTCTGTTAGACTGATGAGATTAAACTTCTTTTTTTCCAATTATAAAAGCAATAAATGTGTTTTCTTTACACACACACACCCCTATGCACAAAAATGCATGAAGTTTAAATTTTAACACCTTCATATTAAGGCTCCTAATGATAATTTGTTTGTTGTATGCTGTTCTAAGATTTATTTCAGTACAATAAAAGCATTATAAAAAAGAAAAAGATAATGGGATGTATACATGCTCTTCTGAAACTTACATGATTTCCTTCATAGTATATGTTGCATAGATTTAAAGGTCAGTATACACAGATTTACCTTCTTATTTTGAGCAGCTCTGGCTATTCCACAGAATGATGTGCTATAATTTATTTACTCAATTCCTTATTGGTGGACATTGGACTATTTCAGACTTTTTGTTTGTTTGTTTTGTTTAACAAACAGTACCACTGAACATCCTTGTACAAACATCTTTGTGCTTATGTGTATTTCTGTAGAATTGTTGGGTTAAAGGTACATACCCTTGAAATTTTAATATGCATCGCTAAATTGAGTACCAGTGTACCAGCTTGCAATCGACCCGAAAGTCTGAAAGGTCCTGTTTCCCCAAACATGTATCAGCTCTAGTATTAGCAAATTTTATAGAGCTGATAGGCAAAAAAAGTTGTTTTCATTTGTGTTTCGTTTGTTTTTCACAAAACCGAACATCTTTTAAACATGTATTTTGGCTACCTGTAGCTCCTCCTCTGTGTTTTCTGTTTGTATTGTTTGTCCATTGAAAAGTTGGACAAATGAACCAAAGTTGGCCAAAGTTGAATTGTCTTTTTAATGACCTGAGCATCAGTTAGGATGTTTTGGGCTATAAATACAGAATTCTTGCTAAAAGGTGGCTTATATTTATTGCTTATTATATTCCAAACACAGTGTCTGGATGGAGGTAGGGCATTCCAGGGCTGAGAAGTGGCTTATTGATCTTGCACACAGACTTTTTCTGCTATGTTTTACTCAACTTGTCCTCTTGTGGTTCAAGACGGCTGCCACAGTTCCAGTCATCACATAACAACCATCTCCAAAACCCAAAAAGCCACTCCCCCACCCCCAAATCCTCAAGCTTCTCTTTTGATCATGGAGTATAACTCTTCCTAGCAGCTTCCTTGCAGACATCAGCACCCCTCCTTCCCTCAGGTCTCATTGGCCAAGATTGGGTCACGTGTCCCTTTCCAAGCCAAGATGCCGATGCATCTGCTAATTTTTTTATTTTTTTAGACAAGGTCTGTTGCCCAAGCTGGAGTGCAGTGGCATGATCTTGGCTCACTGCAACTTCCGCCTCCTGGGTTCAAGTGATCCTCCCGCCTCAGCCTCCCAAGTAGCTGGGACCACAGGGGCACACCACCATGCTCAGCTAATTTTTCATGGAGATGGAGTCTTGCTATGTTGCCCAGGCTGGTCTTCAACTCCTGGACTCAAGTGACCCACCTGCCTTGGCCTCTCAAAATGCTAGGATTACAGGTGTGAGGCACCAAGCCTGGGCCTGCATCTGATATTTTAAATAAAATATCACGTCTTTAGTTATCACGTCTCCTGAATTAGTTGAAGCAGGCACGTGCAATTTGACTGTAATGCAACAATTTGAATTTAGGGGCAAATGCTGTATGCTGTGCCTAAAATATAAGGATTGGGCCAGGCATGGTGGCTCACGCCTGTAATCCCAGCATTCTGGGAGGCCGAGGTGGGCAGATCACTTGAGGTCAGGAGTTTGAGGCCAGCCTGATCAACATAGTGAAACCCCGTCTCTAATAAAAATACAAAAATTAGCCAGCTGTGATGGCACGCGCCTGTAATCCCAGCTATTCAGGAGGTTGAGGGAGGAGAAAGCTTAAACCTGGGAGATGGAGGTTGTAGGAAGCCAAGATCGCGCCACTGTACTCCAGCCTGGGCGACAGAGTGACACTCCGTCTCAAAAAAATAAAATATAATAAAATATAAGGATTGTTGGCTTTGAATGATGTATCTTTAAAGGCTAAATGTATGAGTTGAACATGAGCAGCCCAGCTCCATAATATCTGTCCACTCTCAGTAAGTCATAATGTCACCACTCAGCTCCCAAAAGTAGGATAACTCCATGGCCTTCTCTTCAGGCAGGCAAAGATAGAAGGATTTGCCTCTCATCTTTGTAGCCACTGTTAGCCCAGCCAGGGTCCACTGGTGGAATTTCTAGAGTTCTCCAGATGAGATGAGGGAGATTGTTTTCTTAAGGGTTATAACAATATCTACCTTCTTTGATAGATGCTGAGCTCTGACTGGAACCATGAGAATCTGTAACCCTCTTCATCTCTTTTGGGCCAAGGATCTGCCCTCTTCTGACACTGGGCAGAGTAAGAATGGGACGTGGCAGTTACAGTGTGTTTTTGCTTTGTTTGTCTGGTGAGTCAGCAAATCTCAGTCAGAGGAAATAGAAACCAATCTTAGTTATACCTTTGTAACTAGCAAAATGTCTTTTAAATGGACTAAGAGACCTCCTCGGGTTCACATTCTCTACTTTCAGAGTCTTGCTGGCATCTTCTGGGTACCAAGGCACTCAATTTTGGCTATGGACATGGAGGCTGCGTTCCAGAATCATTTCGGTGATCTTTATCCTTCTCCCTTGAGCTACTTTTCTTTTCTTTTTTTTTTTTTTTAAGACGCAGTTTTTCTCTGTCATCCAGGCTGGAATGCAGTGGCATGATCTTGGCTCACTGTAACCTCCGCCTCCCGGGTTCAAGTGATTCTCCTGCCTCAGCTTCCCAAGTAGCTGGGATTACAGGTGCCCGCCACCACGCCCAGCTAATTTTTTTATTTTTTGTAGAGACAGGGTTTCACCATGTTGGCCAGGCTGGCCTCAAAATTCCTGACCTCAGGTGATCCACCTGCCTTGGCCTCCCAAAGTGCTGGGATTACAAGCATGAGCCACCGCGCCCGGCCCCTTGAGCCATTCTTATTTTCTCTACAACAACTCCAAAATGAAAGTTCTAGCAAATGGCATTCCCCCTCTGCTTCCCTCCTTCCCCTATTCCCTATCCCATGATGAACAGAGCAATTGCAGTGATACCTAAACTGGGTGTTTATTAGGCTGAGGAATGTATTTGCTTTCATTTTTAATAATAGAGAATCCCGGACAGCTATTATTCAGATGTATTCCTAATTGTTTTGTTTCCAGATATTATTGTATATGGACTTAAAAATGTTCCTTTCCAATTTCTTGTTGCTAGTATCTAGAAATAGAATTGATTTTTGTGTGTTGACTTTGTATCCTGCCGTTTGTTTTAGTAGCTTTTTGTGTGTGTAGATTCCTTAGACTTTTCTGCATACATAGTCGTACTCTGAACAGAGACATTTTTACTTTTTCCTTTCCAATTTGGATGGAAAGATGCCTCCTGCAGGCAGCCAGCTTGATGAGTAGTCACATGGTTTCAATCTGGAAGCTGCTCACCCCTTGACTGGACTGCTTCAAGCAGTGAAATCCCTGTGCAAGCGATGGTCTTTTCTTGCTCTTTGGCTCTGTGCATGCTTTTTGTGCTTTTTATTCCTCCTAGCTGACTCTTTCCTTCCTAACTTGAGTTTGATTTGGAAACAGGTTCACTTAGAGAAAGTTTTTAGTGTCCACTTAACTTCTAAGGCATTTTCCTTCTGGCTAAATGACAAATCTGCCATTCCCAAGCCACTGACCACCTCACCTTTTCCGTTTCCTTCTTTGGTTCTGTATGAAGCTCTTGGAGTGATTCCCTCCAGACTCACCAGCCAGTCTGTCCACTGGCTGTTCCCTGATTTGTGCCAAGAAACTGTTCACCAGCAAGTTATCTGGTGTCCTTGCCAAATGAAGGTCTGGGACTTGTTTTGCCCCCACTGCCCAAAACTTTAAATTTCCTTTATCAAGTAGCTTCTCATGCTGGGAAAAACCACAGTTGGTCTCTACTGCTCCCTCCCTGTTTCAACTTCTTCAAATTGCGTGATGGTACCTTTGGTGCTTTATCTTAACCACTTGTACACTTGCATTGTTTAACTATTTTATCCTCTAAGTACCACTTATTCTTTGTAATTATTTTTTCCTTCCTTCCTTCCTTCCTTCCTTCCTTCCTTCCTTCCTTCCTTCCTTCCTTCCTTCCTTCCTTCC
>NC_045442.1:40933470-40934344 GCF_002776525.5 Piliocolobus tephrosceles | reverse complement strand
TCCTTCCTTCCTTCCTTCCTTCCTTCCTTCCTTCCTTCCTTCCTTCCCCCCTCTCTCTCTCTCTTTCTTTCTTTTCTTTCTTTCTTTCTTCTTATTTTTTTTGTGAGATGAAGTCTTATTCTGTGGCCCAGACTGGAGTGCAGTGGTGCCATCTTGGCTCACTGCAACCTCTGCCATCTGGGTTCAAGTGATTCTCCTGCCTCAGCCTCTTGAGTAGTTGGGATTAGAGGTGCCGGCCACCATGTCTGGCTAATTTTTGTATTTTTAGTAAAGATGGGGTTTCACCATGTTGGCCAGGCTGGTCTCAAACTCCTGACCTCAGGTGATCCACCCACCTCGGCCTCCCAAAGTGCTGGGATTACAGGCGTGAGCCACGGCACCTGTCTTGTAGTTATTTTTCTTTATTTTCCATTTATCTACTTCAGGGATTACTTCTTTTTTGTTTAGCTTCTTTCGTTTTTAAAATGAAAGGATAACATAATATCCAAGCTCTGTAATAATTATTAGATTTCCTTTATGGAAATAGTGGTGTAAGATTATTTAAAGCCCGTGGAACTGTTTTTAGCAGATTATAGTGAAAGAACAGCTTACCATAGCTATACAGAAGTAAACCCAAGGGTCAGGATGAAAATGTGCCCAGGAAGGGCCACTTATAAGCACAGGGTAATCCTGGATTTTTGTTCTTCCTTTTTCACTTTTTACAGTTTGCTTTTGTATTTCCTTGCCTTCAGCACCAGGTTGTTTTCCTTGAATCCTTTTTCTTTTTGGAAAACAGCATGGATAAGTGGAAAAATATGAACTCTGGAGTATAAACATACCTGAATTTCTTTCTTTTCTTTTTTTTTTTTTTTTTTTTTTTTTTTTTTTTTTTTTT
>NC_045442.1:40924762-40933370 GCF_002776525.5 Piliocolobus tephrosceles | reverse complement strand
TGCAGTGGCCGGATCTCAGCTCACTGCAAGCTCCGCCTCTGGGGTTCACGCCATTCTCCTGCCTCAGCCTCCCGAGTAGCTGGGACTACAGGCGCCCACCACCTCGCCCGGCTAGTTTTTTGTACTTTTTAGTAGAGACGGGGTTTCACCGTGTTAGCCAGGATGGTCTCGATCTCCCGACCTTGTGATCCGCCCGCCTCGGCCTCCCAAAGTGCTGGGATTACAGGCTTGAGCCACCGCGCCCGGCCTCTTTTCTTTTTTTTTTTGAGGGAGTCTCACTCTGTTGCCGAGGCTGGAGTGCAGTGGTGTGATCTTGGCTCACTGCAACCTCCACCTCCCGGGTTCAAGAGATTCTCCTGCCTCAGCCTCCAGAGTAGCTGGGATTACCAGGCATGCACTACCATGCTTGGCTAATTTTTTGTATTTTTTTAGTAGAGACAGGGTTTCACTGTATTGGTCAGGCTGGTCTCTAACTCCTGACCTCAGGTGATCCGTCTGCCTTGGCCTCCCAAAGTGTTGGGATTACAGGTGTGAGCCACCGTGCCTGGCCTGAATTTCAACACTACGCTTTTCAGTTATTGACTGTGGGTCCTTTGGCAAGTTGCTTATCCTTTTTGAGCTTTAATTTTCTCTTCTAAGGATTGTCTTTAAAAATATAAGCATTTATGAGGCATCTAGCATAGTGTCTGGAAGACACTCCGGACATGGAAGTCACTCAATATGTGTTACTTTTGATTATTATTGCCTTTATGTCTTTGATTTTCTTTCTTCTATTCTCTTTCTTTAGTCACTTGTCATTCATTTTGGGGCTTGGATGAGGCCATACATTTACGATCTTTGAGAAAGGTGGTTTACCTCTTCTTCCCTCTTAATATTAGGTCATCAATGTGCTATATCTGCCAAAAAAAAAAAAGCTTCTGTGATCTTAGCCTGAATGACAAAGGAATGAATGTGTCTGAAATTATAGTTGAATATGCCCAGAATCATAGTATCAGAGCCTGAAGGTATTTTAGAGACCAGCTGCAAAGGAACTAACTGATACAGCGAAGATAAGCAATTTGCCCAAACCCCGCAGAAGAGTATATGTGGGCCTGGGATTTTCTTACTGTAGGAAAGAAGTTTTAAAAATTGAGGTGAAATTCACATAACATAAAATTAGCCATTTTAAAATGTACAGTGCAGTGGCATTTAGTGGTTTGCAGTGTTGTGGAGCCATCAACTTTATCTAGTCCCCAAACATTTTCATTACCCTGTACTCATTAAGCAGCCATTCCCCATTCCCGCTCACCCCCAGCTCCTGATAACTCCAAATCTGCTTTCCGTCTCTAGGTATTTGCCAATTTTGGATATTTTATATAAATGGAATCATACAGCATGTGGCATTTTGTGTCTGGATTCTTTCTCTCAGCACAATGTTTTTAAGGTCCATGCTCATTATTTAAAAAATTCAAACATTACAGGAAAGTTTAATGAAGAAAAGGAAAAATATTGTGTAATCCCACCTGCCACTGATGACGACTGTTGACATGTAGTGAGAGTTGCTATTCCTGCTGTCTCCCACATAAAGATGTTTACACTGTTCACACCTTTTTCATCAGTTTGTTTTTTTTCCCTTAATGCTATATATGAAACATCTTCCTCTGTCAATACATATATATCTCTTCATTCTCTTTAGTGGATTGTATAGTGTTTCATTACATGATTATAGTTTAGCTTGTTTAATAAACCTACTCGGCCGGACGCTGTGGCTCACACATGTAATCCCAGAACTTTGGGAGGCCGAGGCGGGTGGATCATTTGAGGTCAGCAGTTCGAGATCAGCCTGACCAACATGGTGAAACCTCGTCTCTACTAAAAATACAAAAATTAGCCGGGTGGTAGTGGCACATGCCTGTAATCCCAGCTACCCGGGAGGCTGAGGCAGGAGAATAGCTTCAGCCTGGGAGGCAGTGGTTACGGTGAGCGGGGATCACTTCACTGCACTCCAGTCTGGGCAACAGAGTGAGACCCTGTCTCAAACAAACAAACAAACAAACTAACAAACAAACCTACTGATGGACATCCTCTTCCTCCCCGCTAATTCTGTGCATCTTAACCTGCTGAGTGTGAGTTACTTTGAAATTCCAATATTGGAGAAGAATAAACAGGAAAGGCTCCCATTTCTCTGGGATCAGTTTGGATACACTGGGAAATTCATGCATCAGTAGGAGCTAGATAAGCCTTGAGGTTATTTCTAATTTGAGATTCTTTGATTCTTGGGATTAATACCCAAATCATGTAGTGCTAGGGACATAAAGGAAAGTGCTAGGACTAGAAATTAGGCCTGGATTTAGCCTTCATTTTATTAAAGAACAGTTCTGGGTCTTTGGAAGTAACTTACCTGTTTAGACTTCAGTTGTCTCATCTGTGAAATGAGGTAAATGGGCTAGCTGGTCACTAGTAGTATGGACTTCAGCTGGGGTCACCGCCCAGTTTACAGTGATTCCCCTTTCTGCAGGAACAGCTCTGCTTCACAAGCGTGGGACCCCACTAGCCATGTCTGATGGACCTAGTGGAAGTCATTTGTTACAAGGTGAGTCCATCAAAACTCTTCTCTAGAATTTTTGAGTTTGAACCACAGAGAATATGAGCAGTTCTTCTCTTACGGTGGGAACATGTGAGAAGTGAAACTTGGTAGCCACTGGTAACCATATCACCAGTTTAGTGAGGCTCTAGTGTAGAGAGGAAAAGTATGGGACTCCCTGTGATATGGGTTAGTGGGGGAGTAATCACATAAAAGAAGAGCTACCTCTAATGCCATGTGGTATCCTGGATTCTTCCCTGCAACAGAAAAAGAACAGTAATAGAAAAACTGATCATCCAAATGTGATGATTAATTTTATGTGTCAACTTGACTGGTCCGAGGGGTGCTTAGATATTTGATTAACCTTATTCTGGGTGTATCTGTGAGGGAATTTCTGGAGGAGATTAGCATTTGAATTGGCAGACTGAGTGAAGCAGCGTGTTCTCCCTAATATATGTAACCTTAAATTGATAAGTTGAAGGCCTAAATAGAACAAAAGAGAGAGTAAGGGAGAGTCTTCTCTCTCTGACTGACTATCTTGAAGCTGGAACATAGGCCTTCTCCTGCCTTCAGACTTGTTCTCAGACTGGAACTGACAGCATTGGATCTACTGGGCCTCCAGCCTCCCAACTGCAAATCTTAAGACTTCTTGGGCCAGGTGCATGGCTCATGCCTGTAATCCCAGCAATTTGGGAGGCCAAGGCAGGCAGATCACCTGAGGTCAGGAGTTTGAGACCAGCCTGGCCAACATGGTGAAACCCCATCTCTACTAAAAATACAATAATTAGCTGGGTGTGGTGTCGCGTGCCTGTAATCCCAACTACTTGGGAGGTTTCAGGTGGGAGAATCACTGGAACCCGGGAGGCGGAGGTTGCAGTGAGCCAAGATCATGATACTGCGCTCCAGCCTGGGCGACAGAGAGAGACTCTGTCTCAAAAATAAATAAATTAATTAATTAATAAAATAAGATAAAAGTTGAGATTATTTTTTAAAAAGACGTGAAAATTTAAGACACTACAGAAACATATACAGGAGTGATTTGTACTGTTTTTTCCAACCTTATAAAAGCCTGAAATTATTTTAAAAATTCAAATTTAAAAGCTTAGAAAAAGGTGACATCATCAACATGGTGGTATAGGGAGTTCCAAATATCTCTGTCTCCAGGAAACATTTTTTAAACACTAGGCACTGTCAAAACCAATGTTTTCAGAACTCTGGAAAACAGTGAAAAAACATCCAAAGCAATCAAGTGAATGCTGAATGAAGAGAAAGGCAACTTAAAAATGGTAAGAAGACTGGGTGCGGTGGCTCATGCCTGTAATCTCAGAGCTTGAGGAGGCAGGACTGGGGCCAGGAGTTCGAGACCAGCCTGGGCAACATAGTGTGACCCCATCTCTACAAAAGGTAAACAAAATTAACTGGGTGTGGTGGTGCTCCTGTAGTTTTAGTTCAATTTAGCCCAGGAGTCTGAGGTTACAGTGAGCTATGAGGTTGTCACTGCACTCTAGCTTGGATGACAGAGAGAGGCCCTTTCCGCCCCCACTGCAAAGAAAAGAAGAAAAAAAAAAAGAAATATCTGTGGCACTTTTACTTGCACCACTTATCCCACCCACTCCCTGGAGAGATAGCTGTTTGGAAGATAGCAGCCTAAGCTCCCAGTGTGGGACCCTGGCCCTGGTTCTGGAGGGAGCAGGAAAAAACCTTATTCCCAAATTGTTGTGTCTAGCTATTCTACACTGTCTGGAGGCTATGTGAATGAAGGTCTGATGCCAGGTGCTTGTCTCTGTTTCACAGAGCTTAGAACTTAGGGCAGAAAAGTAGTAGGCACTGCTCTCACATTATAAGGTAAACAAAAAACCTGCAGCCACCTGGGACAAAAGACTATGGTTGAGATATACAATATACTGCCCAAAGCGTGGGAGGAAAAGCTGGGGAGAGACTTTCTTAAGAAAATTAAGGTGCTCAAAAGAGCCAGTGTATACTGGGGAATTTAGAAAGCCACACACATGCCCAAGATAGGACACATGCTCAGAAAAGCCCTGAGACACACCTATGCTTTCACCTTCTAGACTTAGCGCAGGCGACAAATAAAGGCTAAGGCAGAGTTGCAAGAAGGCTGGCTAAGTGTTAAAGGAGAGCCCCAATATGGCCAACCTGCAAAGAATGGGAAAGGTGTTTCTTTGTTGTTGTTGTGGTTGTTTTTTAATCTCCTGGTGTCAAGGGAGCCTCTTTGAAAACACTAGCTGAACACAGCTAAAGGAGCAGAGACTTTGGTGACCATACATAAGAATGCAGTCTTTGCAAACATGTTTGGAAAAGTCACTAAACAAGTGGATAACTGTAGCCTTCAACAATCAAGAACAGCAGACCCTGGGGATGGAAGAGAATCTGATTTCTAGAGTTATCACATTATAATATTCAAATATCCAATTTTCAACAAAAAAAATCACAAAGCATACTAAAAAATGAGAAAGTATGACCTATTCAAAGGAAAAAAATAAATGGACAGAAACCATCCATGAAAAAGACCAGACATTAAAATTAGTAGCCAAAGCCTTTAAATTGATGGTCTTAAATATGCTTATAGAACTAAAAGAAATCATGTACAAAAAACTAGAGAAACCAGGAAAATGATACATAAATACAAAAAGAATATCAATAAAGAGAAGTTATAAAAAGGAAACAAATATAAATTCCAGAACTGAAAAGTACAACAACTGAAGTGAAAAATTCACTAGAGGGAATTCAATAGCAAATTTGAGCAGGCATAAGAAAGAATCAGTGAACTTGAAGGTAATACAACAGAAATGATTCATTCAGATAAGTAGAATTAAGGCCGGGCGCAGTGGCTCACACCTGTAATCCCAGCACTTTGGGAGGCCGAAGCGGGCAGATCATGAGGTCAGCAGATCAAGACCATCCTGACTAACATGGTGAAACCCCATCCCTACTAAAAATACAAAAAAATTATCCAAGCGTGGTGGCAGGTGCCCAACTACAGGTAGTCCCAACTACTCAGGAGGCTGAGGCAGGAGAATGGCGTGAACCTAGAGGCAGAGCTTGCAGTGAGCAAAGATCCCGCCACTGCAGTCCAGCCTGGGCAACAGAGCAAGACTCCATCTCAAAAACAAACAAACAAACAAACAAAAAACAGATAAGTAGAATTAAAAAAAAAGAAAAGTGAAAGCGCCTAAGGGACTTGTGGGATACCATCCAGCTGAACATCTGCATTTTGGGAGTCTCACAAAGAGAAGAGAAAGAAAAAGGGATACGAAGATTACTTAAAGAAATAATAACCAAAAACTTTCCACATTTGATAAAAAGCATGAATCTACACATTCAAGAAATTCAACAAAACTCTGGTTGTGGTAAACTCAAGGAAATCCACACCAAGACATATTACAATCGAACTGCTGACAGATGAGGGAGAGGGAGGGAAGGAGAGAGAGAGAAAGAGACAGAGAGAGAGAGAGAGAGAGAGAGAGAGAGAAAGTCCTGAAAGCAGCAAGTGGGAAGAAACATTCGGGTGATTCTCAATAAGATTAATAGCCAATTTCTCATCAGAAACCATGGAAGCCGGAAGGTGGTGGGAAGATATATTTAAAGTGCTGGAAGAAGAAAAATACCCGTGAACCAAGAATTATTAAGAAATAGAAATAACGATCTCTGGTAAAGGTAATTATGCAAGTAAATATAAAAGTCAATATTAATGTATTTTTAGTAACTCCACTTTTTATTTCCTACATGTTTTAAAAGACAAATGCCAAAAAATAATTATTGATCTATATTGTTGGTATACAAAGTGAAAAATTCAAGGTATATAATGGTGTAATTAAACACTACCAGTTTTGTAAAAACAAAAAAATGTGTCTATGTACACATAGATCATACACAAATGTATTCAAACGCATGCCTGTGTGGGCATAGAATACCTCTGGAAGGCTACGCAAAAAAGCTGATAAATTGCTTCCCTTATAAGTTTAAGGACTGAGTGGACACATTCTCAGCAGTTAATTTTTGTTCTGTGCCTCAAATCTGCCTCTCCTTTTATTTACCGATTTCCCTAAAGCACTATCACTTATTCAATTGATTATGTCAGAAAAGCAGGAATCAGGTTTTTTCCTTCTCTTTTCTTCACCCCCCACCCATCCATTAAATCAACTATCAAATCCAGCTAATTTTACCTCCAAAACATATCTCAATTTTGTCTACTTCTATTGCGGAAGATGTTGGCCGTTCCTCAATGTTCATTGTTCCTTTCATTCTTAGTTGTAGAACTCCTGATTTTCAGCCAGACCTGCAGTAACCTAAAGTAACTATTTTATTTTCTATCTTTCCTTGCATTTGAATGGGGCCATGTGACTAAGTTCTGTGCGATAAGCTGTAACTAAAATTGTCACGTATAATTTCTAGAAATGCTCTTAAAGGGAGGCACATCAGTCATGCTACCATTGCAAGAAGTAAAAAAAAAAAAAAAAAAGATTTTTTTAAAAAGAGAGAAACGTACCTTTTCTCCTCCCTTCCTCATTCATGTTGGCTGGAATGTAAACAAGATGGCTGGAATTAGAGCAACTACCTTGGACTGGGAGGTGGAAGTCACAGGTTGAGAAACAAGATGGAAGGAATCTGGTCCCTAAGAACGGTGGAATCACCAATCAAATTCTAGGCTATGTACAGGCTTCAATTATATGACAGAGGACTAAATATCTGTTTGTCCAAGCCGCTGTAATTTGGAGTTTGCAGTTACAGCTACTCCAAATCCCAAATGATAAAATGTCTCTGCATTTCAATGGCCAACCACCTGGTCCAAGCTCAGCCCATCTCACTTGAACTGCTGCCTCCTAACTGTTCTCACCACATGCCATCCTTGACTTCTCTCTCTATTCAGTTCTTTACATTCCAACAAGAATATTCCTTTAAATATAGGTGCAAGATTAAATCACTCCCTTGTTTAACATCCTTTAATGAGTTATCATTAGTTTTATTTTATTGACTTATTTATTTTTGTTGTTTTCTAAAACAATTTTTTGGGTTTTTTTTTTTTTTTTTTTTTTTTTGAGACAGGTCTTGCTCTGTCACCCAGGCTGGAGTGCAGTGGCATGATCTCAGCTCACTGCACCCTCCGCCCCCTGGGCTTAACCAACCCTCCTGCCTCAGCTTCCCAAGTAACTGGGACCACAGGCACACACCACTGGGCCTGGCTATTATTTTGTACTTTTGGTAGTGACGGGGTCTTGCCATGTCGCCCAGGCTGATCTCGAACTCCTGAGCTCAAGCAGTCCACCCTCCTGGGCCTCCCAGAATGCTGGTATTACAGGCTCGAGCCACCGTGCCGGGCCATTGTCACAATTATTAACAGCCTTTTTCTTCCTTTGGTTTTATTTTCAATATAAGATACTATAGGAAGGTACATGTGGAGAATTATCAATTTGGTGAATATTTCAAAACGGATTTGAACAAACTTAGCACAAGACTCTAAACTTTAAAGCTAACTTTCACTTTCTTTTCTACTAATGAACTAAATAGAAAGTAAAATAATTTGTTTATACTTTTTCAAGTTTTAAGTTTACAAAAATATTTCATCAGCCATTCTGTTTCTAGAGGTGGGAACCCTCTAAACTATCTTTGCAATTTTTCTTAAATCTAAAACTATTCTAAAACAAAAAGTTTATTTTTAAAAAAGGGAGATGGGGTCGGGCGCAGTGGCTCACACCTGTAATCCCAGCACTTTGGGAGGCCTAGGTGGGTGGATCACCTGAGGTCAGGAGTTCAAGACCAGCCTTGCCAAAATAGCGAAACCTCATCTCTACTAAAAATACAAAAACTACTCTGGGAGGTGGAGGTTGCAGTGAACCAAGATCACACCACTGCACTCCAGCTTGGGCGACAGATGGGGAGTGGATGCTTCTCTCAATTTTCCAATTTAAATCACAGATGTTTGAGCTCTATTTTGAACTAACTGATTCTGGCCTCCCTGTTGTTCTCTCTCTCTCTCTCTTTCCTTCCTTCCTTCCTTCCTTCCTTCCTTCCTTCCTTCCTTCCTTC